>NW_026746983.1:0-2194 GCF_022355385.1 Mustela nigripes
CTCAAACACTCTGTGTCCTGAACTTGACAACCTTTAGCGGTGAACATGTAATTCTTCTGCCTGGGAGGAAAGGGGTCTACAGAAGATGTCCTCCTGGTTTTGTAGGGGAAGTTTCACTCTCACCTGTAGGGCCAGAGAAAATTCCAGAGCAGTAGATACGAACAACAGTACCAAGATAGACTACCTTCCCCAATGTCTCTTTACTTGCTCTTGTTGTGTGAACCACATCAGTCACCAGGAACACCAAAGCCTGCTTCTCTTGGTTCTCCATTGACTCCTGGATAGTGTGATCTCCTTCCTGGATCTGGGGCCTCCGCATCAGGGACTAGCTCTTTTCTGAGATATCTACTCTCCTTTCTTTGTATCTCCCTCATTGCCATGTTTTGGCTGGTTATCTACTCCGTATAGATATTCCCTATTTTCAGCCTAGAGTATTCACCCTTCCTTAGGTTACCCCCTGCTCCTGCCTCCCCAGGAACACTGTCCTGTGTCCCTCCCACAGACGTCTCTGTCGCACTCAGTACTGGACCCTCAGTCCCTGGACCCTAGTCACTCAATCCCCCACTGCCACTGAGGACTGCTCCTCCTCCCACATGTGTCATCGGGTCCCAACTGTATTCAGGGTCCCTGGGAGGTGGGGACCCTTTAGAGTCCAATACACCACTGACCCCACCACAAGCACTAAACCAAAATGTCCATGGGTAGTCACTGGGGCCATGAGTTCAAAATCAAGTTTACATTCTGTAGTGTGTGCTGGACATCTGTGAACCATAAGCCAGCTCACCTTCTTACGAGGTGACAATAGACCCTGAGAACCAAGGAGACTACTGTGCTAGGAGCTAGCTCAGGACCTCGGGACCCAGCTCCACGTCCCACAGACAGACTGGACACATGCACACACCTGGTCAGATCGTATGCACATGCTAGTACACACGCATGTCTGCTATTGCGCACATGGCCAGGTTGGGCATGTGTCTAGGATGTGTGGTGGCATCCAGAAGCCTCCATGGGCCTCCGCTCAGCCAAGGGCACAGGCCCCATCATGTCTGTGGTGGAAACAGGTCTGTCAGTTCTGCCGGGTGGCATTCCCCAAGCAAGCCGAGCCACACACAGAGCTCCTTCCAGGAAGCTCCCTGGGATGGGATATGTCACTCAGACTCTCCCCGCTGCCCCTCCATGGCTCAGGACTGGTGGAAGCTCACCCTCCCCGCCACCAAGGACCTGAAGATGGGGGTGGGGAGGGAACCCCCTCTCAAGCTCCCATGGGCCAGACCAGCCCCCCAAGGAGGAGGCTGGACCTTGAGCCTCCCAAGCAGCTGCAGGTGGGCCTGGTTTTGTCAGGGCGGCCGTGTGCTGCCGGGGGCAACAGAGGGTTTGTGTTCCAGGCTGTGTCACTCTGTTATATGTTCTGCAGAGGGATCCAGGTGATTGTCCCAGGTGAGTCTCCCCCATTCTCTCTTTCCTGACCAGAATCAAATTTGGGGGCATTTTTCTCTCCTTTCTGTCCTGACTCTGACTGGGGTCTGAATTGCTCTGGCAATCTGGAAAGTTCGCTTTTGTCTGGCCATCTCACCCCCTGTAGCCTATTCCTGCTCTGCAGCACCTGGTGGGGACAGGATGGGCCAGTTCCCGTGACCCCTTCCTGTCCTCAACGCTGGGACTCAGATCTTCTTCTCCAGTTGACCAGCCCTCTGGCCTCTGGGATAAAAGGAATCTTCAATTTTCCTCATGGGGTAGTTTCATTCTTACCCAGAATTGCCAAAAGAATATTCCAGAATAGAAGACAGGCCAGCAGGACAGGACAGTCCACCCTCTGCTCCTTCCCTATGTTTACCATGCTTGTGTGGACCATGTCCCACCCAAAGCGGTCTTCAGGCTAATGGCTAAGCTCCTCCCTGGAATCCTGGGATCTCACTGGCTGGGAAGAGAGGAAAGCCTGAAAGATAGACACAATGTTAAAGACAGAAGGACCATTTTGAGTCTATTTTTGTGTGTGGTGTAAGGAAATGGTCCAATTTCATTTTTCTGCATGTGGCTGTCCAATTTTCCCAGCACCATTTATTGAATAGGCTGTCTTTTTTCCATTGGACATTCTTTCCTGCTTTGTCGAAGATTAATTGACCATAGAGTTGAGGGTCTATTTATGGGCTCTCTATTCTGTTCCATTGATCTATGGGTCTGTTTTTGTGCCAGT
>NW_026746984.1:0-2194 GCF_022355385.1 Mustela nigripes
TAATTCATTCAGTCAATCAACAAAGACCTATTTAGTACTAATTTTTTGTGGGTGGGATGAATAAAACAAATATCTGCCACAATGGAGCATATGATCTAGAGTTTAAAATTCATATTTGAATTACTTACATACCACCACATACATGAATTACATACTTACCACCAAAATGTAAACAACACTTTTAAAATGAAAAAGAAATAGATGATAATGATGTTAAGGAGAAGACCTTAATATTAAAAGCAATAAAATTGATATGTCTATTAGTAGAAATAAAAAATGGTCATATATTAACTAAAGTAAAATTTAGGGGCCCCTGGGTGACTCAGTCAGTTAAGCAGCTGCCTTTGGCTCAGGTCATGATCGCAGGGTCCTGGGATTAATACCTGCATTGGGCTCACTCCTGGGTAATAAGCCTGCCTCCCAATCTTCCTCTGCCTGCCACTCTGCCAACTTGAGCTCTCTCTCTCTCTGTCAAATAAAAAAAATATTAAAAAAAAGATAAGTATAAAGTAACACTTACTGAAGATTTGGGGATGGTGATGTCATCAAGATGGCAACATGGATGCATGGATTGCTCCTTATTTATTGCTAAAGGTAAATGTATAGTCAAAACCCGATTCTACAATATTGTAATGGTGATATAGAAATCATTTACTAGTCTAGTTTAAAAGTTAAAAAACAAGCTTATTAAAAATAACTATAACTGCAATCATTTGTTATTAAAAGTACAATATAAAAATGATCTAAATGTAAAAACATCAATAACCTCTTGTTATAGAAGTATAAATTTTCTGTACACTATTAAAGTTCAGTTGTTTTCAACATAAAATGGAATGTTATAACTAACGTATTTTATATAACCTTAATGGTAAATATAAAAAAATATGTAGTAGATACACAAAAGATTTTGATAAAGAAGTTAAAACATACTGCCACAAAAAGTCATCAGATTACAAAGACAAAAATACAGGAAATAAAGAGCAGAGCATCTACAAAAGAGCAAACAATTAACAGAGAAACAAAACAGATAAACACTGGGGAAAGAAAAAAATTTAAAAAAATGGGAGGGGAAGGCAAGCCATAATACACTTAACCATAAGTAACAGACTGTTGTTTCTGGAGGGGAGATGGGCAGGGGAATGGGCTAAGTCAGTAATAGTTATTAGGAGGTCACTTGTGATGAGCATTGAATGTTATATGTAAATGGCAAATTACTAAATTCTACTCCTGAAACTAATATTACACTATATATTAACTAAAATTTAAATAAATCAGGAAATATAAAAAGAATGAAAGGCAATAGTTAAGTCTTTACCTATCAATAATTACTTTAACTGTAAGTGAATGGAATCATCCAGTTGGAAAACATAGAAAGGCTAGAATAGATTAAAAAAACAAACAAAAACACAAGATCCAACAATATGTTGCATATAAAAGAATCACTATAGCTTTAAGGACACACATGGGCAGAGAGTAAAGGGATGGAAAAAGATATTCCAAGGTAATGATAACAAAAGAAAACAAGGGTAGCAATAACTATAACAGACAAAATAGGGTTTATATAAGCTAAAAATCACCACAGTCATTATACAATAAGAAAAGTGTCATCAATTCATCCATACAGTAATTTTAAATATCATGTACCTAATATTGAACCACATAAATATATAAAACAAATACTAACAAATCAAAAAGGAGAAATAAATAGCAATACAATAGTATCTGGGGACAATAATACCCCACTCTTACATATGGATAGATCATCCAGACAGAAAATCAATAAGAAAATAGTGAATTTAAACACTATGCCTGGACAACTGGGTGGCTCAGTCAGTTAAGCCTTTTCCTTTGGCTCAGGTCGTGATCCCAGGGTCCTGAGATAGAGTCCCACATTGGGCTCCCTGCTCAGGAAGGGGTCTTCTCCTTCTGTCTCTGCCCTTAACCCTTGCTCATTCTCTCTGCCCTGCTCTCTCTCAAACAAACAAACAAACAAAACAAAACAAATCAAACAAACAAGAACTATGTCAAATGAATCTAACATATTTAAAGGATCTTCCATCCAATAGTATCATAATAAATATTCTTCTCAAACACACGTGGAAAATTGTCTAGGATAGATCACATTTTAAACCACAAAACAAGAGTCTCCCCCAAATCAATAATATCGAAAGCATATCGAGTATATTTCCAGCCA
>NW_026746985.1:0-2194 GCF_022355385.1 Mustela nigripes
TCTGTAGATTGTGCCTGCCATATCCTCACCCAGAAAACTAGGCCTAGCTTGGGTTCTCAGACTTCCGTCCTCAGACTACTGGCCCACAAGCACTCCAATTTGGCAATCCAGACCTACAATTCAGCACTCTGCCTGCCCTCCAAAAGAAAAACATTGCCCTCCGGGGCTAGCCAGAAACCCCAAATGAGGATCATCCTGCACGCAAATCGGCTGTACCCCAAATATATAGGCTGACATGGGCACTAATGCCCTTTCTGAAACAGCCTTAGCCAGGACCTCCTTGCCCCACCCAGACAGCTGGCCGCACACTGAGCACATCGGACCCGCCATGGCCTTAGTTCGTGATCTCTTCTCAAGCTCGGTTTTCAGGCTTCAGAACCTAGACCATATCTCCAATCGCGGCCCGGGTTTGAAAATGATGCAGAAATCAGAACTCTTTCCCCATGACAAGATACCTTGTGGTTGGCTTGTACTCCAAGGTTCAGTGTACTTGAAACTAGTGTGGCCCATGAGGCCCCGCCCATGCTTGGGGGCCACATTGGTCACAAACACACATTGTGACCCTCAGCCTGATCCCAGTCCTCAGGTAAGGCCTCTCAGTGGCTGGAAGGAGAGAGAGCATATTTGGCTTGCCATGGCCCTAGGCCCCAAATTTTAAGCATAGTTCTGGTTGTGCCTTCACTCTTCCCCAGGGCTCTCCTTTGGAATTCCTCTTTTGGAGGGACACCTGAGGTAACAAACCTGAAGGGAGTCCTCCCATCCCACAGATTGATGAAAAACAATTGGGATCGGGCCAAGCCCACAGAGAGCAAGATTCGTCAATGGCCCATGAGGCCTCCGCAACATTCCACGGCCATCGCTGATACAAAATCCAGAGATAAAAGCCTGAGCACACGCTACAGACTCGCTCCTTCTTCATATCCTGAAGAGTTCTTGAGATTAGAACTTACACGGCACTCGAATGCACCCAAAATATATAGTCTAACCTGGGCACTAATGCACTGTCTAACAACCTGAGCCCGGACCTCGTGACCAACACCTAGACAGCCGACCGCACAATCAGCACATCAGACCCGCCATGGCCTTCGATCATCATCTCTTCCCTACCTCAGTTTTCAGGCTTCAGAAATTAGACCTTATCTCCAATCACTGACCAGGGGTGACTGTGATGCAGAAATCAGAACTCTTCCTTACTCATGGCAAGAAACCTTCTGGTGGGCATGTTGTCCAACGTGCAATGTAGGAGAAACCAGCATTCACCCTGAGGACCCGCCCATTCTTGCGTGCTACGAGGGCATAAACACGCACTGTGACCCTCAGCGTGAGTCCTGTCCTCTAGTACGTCCTCTCAGTGGCTGGACCATTAGATGTCATCATGGGCTTGACATGTCCCTAGGCCCCAATTTTTAACCAGATTTCTGGTTGTCCAGTTGCACCTCCCAGGGCTCTACTCTGGAATCCCTCATTTGGTGGGACACCTGAGGTTGAAAACAAAACAACAAATCAACAACAACAGAACAACGGCCTTCTTCCATCCCACAGAATGACCCCAACCTCTTTGGACGGGGCCAAACCCCGAAAGAGTAAGACTCGTCCATTTCCATGAAGTCACCCGGAAATTTCACGACCATGAGTGACACGATATCCAGAGACAAAAACATTAGCAAAGCCTCACATTCGCCCTTTTTTCATATCCCGAAGAGTTCTCCTCATGGTCTGTAGATCAGTCCTGCCATACCTATGACCCGAAACATAAGCCGAGTTTGTGTTTTCAGACAACTGTCCAAACAGCCCTGGCCTACACACCCTACAGGCTTAGGGCCCTGGAGCCAAACCTGACGACTGTGCTTGCCCTCTCCAAGGGAATTGTATGTGCCCACTCCAATGGCCACAACCCTACTAATAGGATAAAGCTCCAAAGTCCCTGAGGTAATCCCAATATTTGTGGCTTCCCAGAACAAACAGGGGCAACCTGGTCCCATCTGAGCACCTACCGGCACTCGGAACCGTAGACTGATGTCCCCAGACGTAAAAATGAACGAACAGGCCCCTTTGCACCTATCTGATCGATTGCTATGGTTTCCAGGCATCTCTGCTCAGAGGCCTGGATTTCAATAACAGCATATGGCTGTTTCTTGACTCACTCATCAGAACAAATCTCATCTACATGGGAAACTTGCAGGATGGAGCTGTG
>NW_026746986.1:0-2194 GCF_022355385.1 Mustela nigripes
CGAGGTGCTGGCTGTTGGGCCCAGCATGGGACACGGGGCCAAGTACCGGTGGGGCAACTGCCAAGCCAGGGGCTGCTGTAGTGGGCAGTGATGTGGCAGAAGATGGCTTGTTACTCTTTGCAGCTCTTTTGCACTTATCAGTCGCTGGGCAGGAGATGAGGGGGTCTTGGTGGCAAGGCTGCTCTGGGTCTTGCTCGACCAGGGACGTGGGGCCACTAGGAGGAAAGGCCAGGTTGCTCCCGTCCCTGCAGGCGGCCTTGCTGGAAGTGCTGTAGCCGTCTGATTTGTACCTCTTCCTGCTCAGGTTCCTGGGGATGACAGAACGGAGGGAACCTCGGGGCCCCGACAAAGGCTGATCCTTTGTGCTGACTCCGGTGGTCCCCGACAAGGTGCTCTGGCATGGGTGGCCACCTGTTTTCGGCCCCAGGTTTGCCCTGGATTCTTGCCGGCCATTTGGGGCCCTGCTTTTAGCTGCTGTTATGCCGAGAGACCCTAATCTGGAGCACAGACCTGCAAAATAATCTCCTCTCCCCAAAACTGTGGGTGCTGTCGAGAGCCTCATGCTGATTGGGGCTGGCATTGTGGTGCCAGTTGGGGGGCCGGGGTCCTGACTGTTAGGCCCAACTTTGGACACAGCGCCGGGCAGAAGGGGGTCGCTGTCAAGTCAGTAACAGGGTCAGTATGTTGGGATGTGCAGGAAGATGACTTGTTGCACGGTGAAGCTCTTTTCACCTATCAGTCTCTGGGTAGGGGATGAGGGTGTCTTGGTGGCAGGGCTTGTGTGGGCCGTGCTTACCACAATGGCAGTGCTGCTAGGAGGAGGGGCCTGGAGGCCCCCGTTTCTGCGGGCAGCCTTGCTGGAAGTTATTCCCTCTGATCTGGACCTCTGCTTGGTCTGGGGCCTGGAGATGTGACTGAAGGGAGGTGCAACGAGTCTCACGACACAAGCTGGTTCTTTGTGCTGGTTCACGTGGTCCGACGGGGTGCTCTGGCGTGGGCAGCCCCATGTGTTCGGGCCCAGGCTTGCCCTGGAGCCCTGCGGGCCACTTGGGGCCCCTCTCTTTGCTGCTGTGATGCAGAGTGGCCCAAACCTGGAACACAGATCAGCAACACCATCTCCTCTCCCCAAAACCGGTGGTACTTCTGAAAGCCCCATGCTGATGGGGGCCGGCATTGTGGTGCCCGTAGGGGGCCGTGGTGCTGGCTGTTGGGCCCAGCATGGGACACAGCGCCGGGCAGCTGGGGGGCCGCTCTCAATGCAGCGTATCGGCTGTGGGCTGGGTGACACGGTGAAGCTCTTTTGCACCTATCAGTCTCTGGGCCGGGGATGAAGGGGTTTGGTGGCAAGGCTGGTGTGGGACGTACTGACCACAATGGCAGTGCGGCTAGGAGGGAGGCCAGGATGCCCCCGTCCCCGTGGGTCGCCTTGCTGGAAGTGCCGCCGTCTGATCTGGACCTCTGCTTTGTTGGGACTTGGGGATGACACTAGAGGCAGGAGCACTCGGGGCTCCCGACACAGTCTGGTTCGTTGTGCTGGCTCCCGTGGTCTCCAACAGGGTGCTCTGGCGTGGGCAGCCCCGTGTTTTGCGCCCAGGCTTGCCCTGGAGCCCTGCAGGCCACTTGGTGCCCTGCTCCTTGCTGCTGTGATACAGACTTCCCCACATCTGGAGCACAGATCGGCACATCATCTCCTCTCCCCAAAACTGGGGGTGGTGTCGAAAGCCCCATGCTGATAGGGGCCGGCATTGTGGTGCCCGTTGGGGGTCCAGGGTGCTGGATTTGGGCCCAGCATGGGACACAATGCCAAGAACCGGTAGGGAAACTGCCAAGCCAGGGGCTGCTGTTGTGGGCTGTGATGTGGCAGAAGATGGGTTGGTACACTTTGCAGCTCTTTTACACTAATCAGTCGCTGGGCAGGAGATGAGGGGGTCTTGGTGGCAAGGCTGCTCTGGGCCTTGCTCGACCAGGGACTTGGGGCCACTAGGAGGATAGGCCATTATGCTCCCTTCCCTGAAGGCGGCCTTGCTGGAAGTGCTGTAGCCGTCTGATATGGACCTCTTCCTGCTCAGGTTCCTGGCGATGTGACTGAAAGGAGGGAACCTCGGGCTCCCGACACAGGCTGGTTCGTCGTGCTGGCTCCGGTAGTTCCCGACAAGTTGCTCTGGCATGGATGGCCACCTGTTTTCGGGCCCAG
>NW_026746987.1:0-2193 GCF_022355385.1 Mustela nigripes
GATGCTGCACTGAGGGAGCCACCCAGACACCCTTTTAGACCTAGGATGCAGGTAGGAGAAGTAAGCCAGGGGTTCCTTGGCCCAACACTAATGACCATGGCTCAGACAAATCCATCTTCCACTGCAGGCTTCCAGATACTCTGTGAAGGAGACATTCCCCTTCCTGTCCCTGAATACTCTGCCAGTTCAAGGCAGATCCATGTTTCTGAGTGTTCCTCTTTGGTCATTCTGTCAGGGACAGCCAAGAGGGCTCCAAGCCTGTGTTGACCCCAGGCCTGGGGATCCCAGCCCTGAACTCTTTCCTCTGCCCTTGATGACCCCAGAATAGATCAATTCAGCAACTGTCAATCCATGCCAGGCCAGGGAACAAACACAGCAGTACACAAGATCAACTTGCCTTGGTCCCAGGAGCCTGGATTTCCCAAGGAGGGCTTCACCTGGTCTCTGAAGGGGATACCAGGGGTTCCAAGATGGCCATGGGTGGAGCCCACCAGGTAGAGTCCCCTGGAGAGTGTCCACTGGCGCTGAGCAGACGGAAGTCCCCTCAGGCCTTCCCTCGTGGCTCCACTGTGCCCTGGGGAGAGAAAAGGGCCAGCCACACCGCACCGGGGCCCCAGCTCGGCCACCCAGGAGCGGCAGCGGGCCTAGCCTGGAGCTCAAGCAGTGGCAGGGAGGCTGACTGGGCCGGGGACTGGGGTCCTGGAGTCAGCAGAAGAGCAGCGGGAACCGGCAGGGGGCGCAGCCAGCCCCCTCACCGGACAGGACAGAACAGAAGGCTGGGCGAGGGCACGCGGGCCTGCAGAGGCCTGCACCGCTGTTTGCCGCCCCCCACCCGCCGCAGCGCGCCCGCACCTGCCTGCCCCGCCCACCGCCTTCTGTGGGCCCAGCAAACTCACTGTGCAATTAGTGCCTCCCGTGGAGGCAGGGGTTCTGGGCTGGCGGGGCAGTGCATCGGTGCCCCACTGACTCAGGTACTGAGGGGCTGGGGAGGGGTAGGGGCGCTAGGCAGAGAGGGAGACTGGGGCCCTCCTGCCGGCTGCCACCTGCTGCTTCGTCCGCGGGAGCGGGAGGGGGGCCTGGCGGACAGGTTCCTGGCGGCCTGGTGCTCCTACGCCCCACAGCCCTTGCCCCACAGCCCTCGCTCCACTTCTCGGTATCCAGGGAGCCCATGGGGCCCTACTGACATCAAGGGGCCCAGCACCACTGGGCTCGTCTGACCCCCAGAGAGACGCCTATGCAGACAGGCTTCTTTTCCAGAACTTGATGGAAAATTTTGTCCCTCAGAATCGCTGGGCTCCCCAGCCCGAGAGGAGCTGGCTCTGCCCGCGCAGCCTGGGCCCCACTGGGCCCCCTCCACCTCAAGTGCCTTTTACCCAGGAGCCCCAGGATACCATTCCTTTCTGGCCCATGGACCCCTTCCCCCCACCCCCACCCCCACACCTCTACTTTGGGCCTGCGACCACCCTGGGATCACTTCCATCTCTGGCCCCCTACCCCACAGGTCCTTGTCCACCTCCAGGCCTGACCCCTGGCCCCTCTCACCTCTGGGGTCACTGAAACCCTTCCACTAGGGGGCCACTGGCATCTGCGACCCCAGACTCCCGGGACTCCCCTCCACCTTGGAGCTCCCTACCCTGTTTCCTGTAGGAACTGCTGTGCCTAGAGCACCGAAACCCCACATTCTCAAGCCAGCTGTCTTCGGGCCAGGGACTCAGGTATCCTCAGGGACCCTCCTTTCCAGGGCACATACTCCTCTCTGTGCAGGAGAGACCAGAGAGAGCAGGATTGGGGATCCTTCACTCCAGCTGGATGGAGGGGCAGAAGCTGGGGTGTGTGTGAGGGGATGCTCACAGGTGCCTCCCTGGGTAAGGAGCTTCCAGGAGGAAACTTCAGGGCGAGGCCATGATGTGGAAGCCTCAGGAAGCACTGGCTGCACAGACTCCAGGCTCCTGGCTTGGGCAGTGGGCATTTAGTGGCCAGAGCCCTACAGGGCCAACCCCGTCCAAACCCACCCCACCCTGGCCGGCTTTTTTGTCTTGAATTTGCACAGCAACCTTTTCTCCAGTATGAAATTGAAAGCTTTGCTTTGGAAAGTTTTGTGTCCAGAAGGCTCCTGGGCATCCACTTACTTTATTTCCAGAGGCTAGTTGAGGAGGGTGGAGTCTTTGGGACCTTAACAGCAGGTCTCCTGAT
>NW_026746988.1:0-2193 GCF_022355385.1 Mustela nigripes
TGGGAGATAAAACTAAATCTAAGTCCAGTGTCATTGAATCCAGAAATGTACAACTTCAGAAGTTTTCATGAACTTCGACTTTTCTTTGTTACAGAATATGTAAAATTGTAGACAATTAGAATCCGATCATACAAACAGATCACCTAACAGAATAGAGAGCCCATAAAGAGACCCACCTGAATACAGTCAACAGATATTTGACAGAGGAGCAAAGGAAATACAGGAGCAAAGACAGTTTTTTCAACAAATGGTGCTGAATAACTGGGCTTCCTCTTGAAAAAGAACAAATATAGACACAAACATTAAATTATTCATCAAAATGAAGTAAAAATCAATCACAGACCTAAACATAAAATGTAAAACTATAAAACTTTAGAACATAAGGAGAAATCTAGATGGCCATGGGTATGGTGACAACTTCTTAGATACAACACCAAAAGCATAATCCATGAGAAAAATAACTGATAAGCTAGATTTCACTAAAATTAGAAACTGCTCTTTGAACGACAATGGCAAGAAAATGAAAGGATAAGCCACAGACTGGAGGAAACATCTGTAAAAGACACAACGGTCATCTAAAATACACCACTGAAACCCTTAAAACTCAGCAATAACAAAAAACCTGATTTAAAAAATGGGTCCCCTTGGGCGCCTGGGTGGCTCAGTGGGTTAAGCCGCTGCCTTCGGCTCAGGTCATGATCTCAGGGTCCTGGGATCGAGTCCCACATCAGGCTCTCTGATCAGCAGGGAGCCTGCTTCCCTCTCTCTCTCTGCCTGCCTCTCCCACTACTTGTGATTTCTCTCTGTCAAATAAATAAATAAAATCTTAAAAAAAAAAAAAGACCTTAATGGACACTTCACCAAAGAAGATATACAGATGACAAGCATATGAAAAAATTCTCCACATTATATGGTGTCAGGGAAATGAAAATTATAACAATGAGATAGCACGACATACCTATTAAAATGGCCAAATTCCAGAACATGACAACATCAAATGCTGGTGAGGATGTGGAGCAACAGGAACTCTCATTCATTGCTGCCAGGAATGCAAAATGGTAGTCACTTGGGAGGACAGCGTGACAATTTCTTAAGAGACCAACTTGCTCTTAACCACATAGTCCAGCAATCAGTGCTTCTTGGTATTTATCCAAAGGAGTGGAAAACTTAGGTCAGCACAAAAACTTGCATATGAACAGGTCATATGCAACCCAGTTCCGTCATAACTGCCAAAACTGGGCAGCAACCAAGATGTTCTTCAGTGGGGTGAGTAGGTAAACTATGGTACATGCAGATGAGGAAATACTAAACAACACTTGAAAAATGAGCTACCAAGCCATGAAAAGACATAAAGGAACTTTAAGTGCATATTACTATGCAAAAGAAACCAATCTGAAAAGATTACATACGACATAATTCCAACTCTATGACATTCTGGAAAATGCAAAACTTGGGGACAGTAAGAGATCATTGGTTGCCAGGGACTGGTGGGGAGGAGATAGGATGAATAGGTGAAACACAGAGGATTTTTAGGACAATGAAAATACTCTGTAAGATAATATCATAATGGGTATGTATCACTGTACCTTTGCCTAAACCCATATAATGTACATGAGTGAACCCTAATGTAAAATAAGGAATTGGGATGGTTATAATGTGTAAATGTAGGTTTATCAATTATAACAAATATATGATTCTGATAAGGTTTTGCTGATGATGGGGGAGGCTTTGAAGGTGTGGGGGCAGGGGGATATGGGAAATCTCTGTACCTTCCTCTTAATTCTTCTACAAACCTAAAACTACTCTAAAAAATAAATCTTTTTCTTTTTTTTTTTTTAATCTGACAGTTTATTTCTCTTTTGTGGTAAGAAAAATGGGTATATTCCTACTCAGGCGACATCAGCTGTTCTTTCTAGACGCCCTGAGCCAACCATATGGTCATTTGTCAGTGAGTGGAAAGGCTTATCCTTTTACTCCCACACACGTTAGATAAAAGTTACTGACTTCAAAACATACTTTTATTACATAGTACACATATTTTCAGAACAAGCCCCAACTAACTAGAAAATAATTGCCAACAACTAAATCTAGCTCTGCCCCTACAACAGGGCGGCAGTAGCTCTCTGTGAAGTTCATGTCTTTCCCTCCAGACACGGTGTGCTGTGTGTGCCTCTTTGCCCACCATCGGCCTGA
>NW_026746989.1:0-2193 GCF_022355385.1 Mustela nigripes
GGCAAAGTTCAGAGATAGGGTTATGATAAGGGTTAGGTAGAGGGTCAAGATTATTGTTAAAGTGGCGTTAGGGTTAGGACTAGGTAGGTTGAGGGTTAGGGTTAGACCAGGTTATGGTCAGTGTCAGTGATAATGTTAGGGGTTAGTTTTAGCGTTAGGTTTAGCATTAGGTTTCGGGTCAAGGCCCGTGTTAGTGTCAGGGTCAGGGTTACGTTTAGGGTTAGATTTAGGGTCAGGCTCACATTTAGTGTCAGGGTTATTATTAGGGTCAGGGTCAGGGTCACTGTTAGGGTCAGGGTTATGTTTCTGGTCTTTGCATGGGTCAGGGTCAGGGTGAAATCTAGGGCCAGTGTCAGATTTACAGTCAGGATCAGGTATTGGTTTAAAGTCCACATTCGGGTGGGTGACAGGGTTATGTCGTGGTCAGTGTTAGGGTCATGGTTATGTTTAGGTTCAGGGCCAGGTTCAGGTATAGGGTCAGGGTCTGGTATAGGCAAAGTTCAGGGTTAGTGTTATGATCATAGTCAGGTATAAGGTCAGGGTTATTGTTAAAGTTTAGGGATAGTGTTAGTGTTAGCGTTTGGTTGACGTTTTTGGGTTAGAACTTGTTAGGATTAGGGTCCATGGTAGGGTTATGGATTAGTGTTAGGGTTGGGTTCAGCAATAGGATTTGGGGAAGGGCCCGTGTCAGTGTCAGGGTCAGGGTTACATTTAGGGTTAGAGTTAGGGTCAGGCTCACAGTCAGGGTCAGGTTTAGTGTTCAGGTGAGGATCAGGGTCATTGTAAGGGTCAGGGTTAGGTTTATGGTCATGTGGCAGGTTTAGGGTCAGGTTCAGGTATTGGTTTAAAGTCCACATTCGGGTCAGGGACAAGATTATGTAGTGGTCAGTGTTAGTGTCATGGTTAGGATTATTGTCAGGGTCAGGGTCAGGTGAAATTCAGGGCCAGGGTCAGGTTTAGGGTCAGGCTTTGGTTTAGGGTCAATGTTCGGTTCAGTGTCACAGTTATGTTTTGGTGGTAGGTTTTGGGATTGGGGTTAGGGTTAGAGTTAGAATTAGGGTTATGGTTAGGGTTAGGGTTAGACAGTGTAAGGTCAGGGTTAGGGTTTGGTTTAGGGTAGGGGTTAGTGTTAGGGTCAGGGTCAGCATTAGGTTTAGGTTCAGGGTCCGTATTAGGGTCATGGTTAGAGTTACCTTTAGGTTTAGTGTTAGCGTCAGGTTCACAGAGTCGGTCAGGTTTAGGGTTAGGGTCAGGGTTAGGTCAGCGTCAGGTTTAGGATTAGGGTCAGGTTCAGTGTCATGGTTAAGTATGAGTCTTGGTTACAGTAATATCAGCATTAGGTTTAGGTTCAGGGTCCACATCAGGGTGTGTGTCAGGCTTAGGTATAGGTTTAGGGTTCAGGTCAGGATCACAGTCAGGGTCAGGGTCAGGGTCATGGCTTGGGTAGGGTTAGGCGCAGGCTCACAGTCAGTGTCAGTTTCAGGGTTAGTGGTTACTGTTGGGGTTAGGCCCGCTCCTGGGTATGGACCCCATCCCTTCAAGGTCTCAGGATAAACCCTGGGCAGAAGGGTATAGACCCTACAGCCAATCTCACTTAACCAGCCTTAAACTGGGGTGTGAACAGGACTTGCCCACCAGACCTCTAACCCCTCATCAGCCTGATCCTGCTTGGGGCATCTCTACCCAGGATGGCATGGCCAGCTCCTCTTTACACTCAGACTCACAAACACCCAGAGGCACACACGCTCACACACACACACACAAACACACACACACACAGACGGAGAGGAGACCTAGGGCTACACCCGTGGATCAGAAGGTGTGGGACTCTCTGACTCTGAGCCCCCTGGTTAGGGTCAGGGTCAGGGTTAGGTTCATGGTTATGGTAAGGTCAGCTTTATGTTTAGGTTCTGTTTTATGTGTAGGTTCAGGAACAGGGTTAGCTTTAGGTTTAAGATTCTGTCCAGAATCACAGATTAGGTCAGAGTTAGGTTTACACTCAGGGTTAGGGTCAGTGTAAGGTCAAGGCCAGGGTCAGGTAAGGTTAAGGTCTGACATAGGCAAAGTTCAGAGTTAGGGTTATGATCAGGGTCCGGGAGAGGGTCAGGATTATTGTTAAAGTGGGGTTAGGGTTAGGGTTAGAGGTAGGTTTCTGGTTTGGGTTAGACCCGGTTAGGGTCAGTGTAAGCGATA
>NW_026746990.1:0-2193 GCF_022355385.1 Mustela nigripes
GGGAATGCAAGCTGGTGCAGCCACTCTGGAAAACAGCATGGAGGTTCCTCAAAATGTTGAAAATAGAACTGCCCTATGACCCAGCAATTGCACTATTGGGTATTTACCCTAAAGATACAAATGTAGTGATCCAAAGGGACACATGCACCAAAAAGGTTATTATTCTTAATGCTAAAATTATTTTTTCATATTTTTATAAAATACTTTTTTAACTTAATAAGGATATCCATGTTTTTGACAAATTAATAATTTATTTACTTTTAATTTATTTGAGAGAGAGAGCGAGCGAGAATGTGAGAAGGGAAAAGGTCAGAGAGAGAAGCAGACTCCCCACGGAGCTGGGAGCCCAATGTAGGACTCAATCCCAGGACTCCGGGATCATGACCTGAACTGAAGGCAGTTGCTTAATCAACTGAGCCACCCAGGTACCCCACAAATTAATAATTTTAAATAATAGTTAACAGTCATCTCACTTATACATATCTAATATTCTTTTACTTATACATATGTCCTCTGAGTCAACAATTAGTAAAAATCATTCTCAATGTTTGTTCCAAAAAAGAAACAACCTATTTGTATTGGTACTCACATAGCTCAGAAGTAATGGTTTATTGCCATTCTAGATGAAGACATGACCTCGGATAGTCTTCCTCTGATAGATGAAGAATTGGTATTTCAAGTGATGCTTTACTCCTCTCTCAGTCCTTACCAGTATACTCAGAGCTCAATTCTTGGTCTCCTCTTCATCACTTCTCTAGTTTTGTTGAAGTATGATCAATAAAAATTGTATACATTTGAAGTATACAATACCATGATTTGATATTTGGACATTGTGGCATGATTGCTACAATAAAGCTAATTAACACACCCATCAACACAGAGCACTTTTGTTTTTGTAATGGAAGCACTTAAGATCTACTCCCTTTGCAACTTTCAAGTCTGCGATACATTGTATCACAATGCTACTCATGAGGTTGCCACATGTTTTAATCTGATAGCTGGGAGGTTGTATTCTTTCACCAAGATCCTCTCGTTTCCCCCAGCCCCAGCCCCCTGGCAACTACCATCCTACTCTTTGCTCAGGTGAGTTCTACTTTTTCAGATTCCACATGTGTGTCTTTTTGTGTCTAGCTTATTTTACTTAGCATAATGTTCTCCTTAGCAAGTTTATCTATGCTTTTGCAAATGGGAAGATTTCCCCTTTTATGGCTGAATAATATTCCAATACGTGTGTATACATATGTCACAAACAATACCTTGTTTTCATTATCTTGGCTACTATGAATAATGCTTCCATTAACATAAAAGTAGAGTACAGATATCTCTTTAAGAAACTGATTCTATTTACTTCAGATACATAACCAGGAGTGAGATTACTGGATCATTTGTGATGATATTTCATTATCATTTTTAATGTATTTCCATAAGGGTTGTACCTATTTATATTCACATCAAGAGTGTACAAAGGTTCCCTGTTCTCCACATTGTTGCCAACATTTGTTATCTTTTGAATTACAGCTTAATTTTCTGTTACATTAAAAACAGACATAGTCTTTTTTTTTTTAAAGATTTTATTTATTTATTTGAGAGAGAGACAGTGAGAGAGAGCACGAGCAAGGAGAAGGTCAGAGGGATAAGCAGACTCCCCATGGAGCTGGGAGCCCGATGTGGGACTCGATCCCGAGACTCGGGGATCATAACCTGAGCCGAAGGCAGTCGTCCAACCAACTGAGCCACCCAGGCGTCCCAAAAGCAGACATACTCTTGATTTCATTATAAAATGAGGTTTTATTATACTTCTCCTTTTCTCAACTATCCTTCCTCAGCCCTTCAACCTTTCATTTTTTCCCCTTTACAAGATTAAGACAATAATATTTTGTTTTGATTGGAAATAATCTCTCAGTGATGTCTTATTGGATGATTATATCTAAAAAATCAGCAATGTTTATGTTGTTTGGACTATTAAATATTGTATGCTATTAAGTCAAGTATTCTAATTTTATTGTATTTTTCTTTTTATTCAGTTTATGAAGTCTTGGTTTGGGTGGTTTTAGTGAATTATCCGTAAGTTTTCTGATACTTAGAACATTGAACATTCTTTTTATTTATTTATTTATTTGTTTGTTTATTTTTAATTTTTTATTTGTTATAAACATATATTTTTATCCCCAGGGGTACAGGTCTGTGAATCAC
>NW_026746991.1:0-2193 GCF_022355385.1 Mustela nigripes
AAGGAAGGGATGCTGTACTTTGTCAAATGCTTTTTCAGCATCTATTGAGAGTATGATATGGTTCTTGTTCTTTCTTTTATTAATGTGTTGTATCACATTGATTGATTTGCGGATGTTGAACCAACCTTGCAGCCCTGGAATAAATCCCACTTGGTCATGATGAATGATCCTTTTAATGTACTGTTGAATCCTATTGGCTAGTATTTTGGTGAGAATTTTTGCATGCGTGTTCATCAAGGATATTGGTCTGTAGTTCTCTTTATTGATGGGATCCTTGTCTGGTTTTGGGATCAAGGTGATGCTGGCCTCATAAAATGAGTTTGGAAGTTTTCCTTCCATTTCTATTTTTTGGAACAGTTTCAGGAGAATAGGAATAACTTCTTCTTTAAATGTTTGGTAGAATTCTCCTGGGAAGCCTTCTGGCCCTGGGCTTTTGTTTGTTTGGAGATTTTTTGATTAGTGTTTCAATCTCCTTACTGGTTATGGGTCTGTTCAGGCTTTCTATTTCTTCCTGTTTCAGTTGTGGTAGTTTATATGTCTCTAGGAATGCATCTATTTCTTCCAGATTGTCAAAATTGTTGGCTTAGAGTTGCTCATAGTATGTTCTTATAATTGTTTGGATTTCTTTGGTGTTGGTTGTGATCTCTCCTCTTTCAATCATGATTTTATTTATTTAGGTCCTTTCTCTTTTCTTTTTGATAAGTTTGGCCAGGGGTTTATCAATCTTATTAATTCTTTCAAAGAACCAGCTCCTAGTTTCGTTGATTTGTTCTATTGTTTTTTTGGTTCCTATTTCTTTGATTTCTGCTCTGATCTTTATGATTTCTCTTCTCCTGCTGGGATTAGGGTTTCTTTCTTGTTCTTTCTCCAGCTCCTTTAGGTGTAGTGTTAGGTTGTGTATTTGAGACCTTTCTTGCTTCTTGAGAAAGGCTTGTACCGCTATATATTTTCCTTTCAGGACTGCCTTTGCGGTGTCCCACAGATTTTGAACCGTTGTGTTTTTATTATCATTTGTTTCCATGAATTTTTTCAATTTTTCTTTAATTTCCTGGTTGACCCATTCATTCTTCAGAAGGATGCTGTTTAGTCTCCATGTATTTGATTCTTTCCAAATTTCCTCTTGTAATTGAGTTCCAGCTTCAGAGCATTCTGGTCGGAAAATATGCAAAGAATGATCCCAAACTTTTGATACCAGCTGAAACCTGATTTAGGACCCAGGATGTGATCTATTCTGGAGAATGTTCCATGTGCACTAGAGAAGAATGTGTATTCTGTTGCTTTGGGATGAAATGTTCTGAATATATCTGTGATGTCCATCTGGTCCAGTGTTTCATTAAAGCCTTTATTTCCTTGTTGATATTTTGCTTGGATGATCTGTCCATTTCAGTGAGGGGGGTGTTAAAGTCCCCTACTATTGTCGTATTATTGTTGATGTGGTTCTTTGATTTTTTTTTTAATTTTTTATTTTTTATAAACATATATTTTTATCTCCAGGGGTACAGGTCTGTGAATCGCCAGGTTTACACACTTCACAGCACTCACCAAAGCACATACCCTCCCCCATGTCTATAACCCCCACCCCCCTCTCCCACCCTTCCTTCCCCCCGCAACCCCCAGTTTGTTTTGTGAGTTTAAAGTCACTTATCGTTTGTCATCCCCCCCAATCCGTCTTGTTTCATTTATTCTTCTCCTACCCACTTAAGCCCCCATGTTGCATCACCACTTCCTCATATCAGGGAGATCATATGATAGTTGTCTTTCTTCTCTTGACTTATTTCGCTAAGCATGATATGCTCTAGTTCCATCCATGTTGTCGCAAATGGCAAGAATTCATTTCTTTTGATGGCTGCATAGTATTCCATTGTATATATATACCACTTCTTCTTTATCCATTCATCTGTTGATGGACATCTAGGTTCTTTCCATAGTTTGGCTATTGTGGACATTGCTGCTATAAACATTCGGGTGCAAGTGCCCCTTTGGATCACTATGTTTGTATCTTTAGGGTAAATACCCAGTAGTGCAATTGCTGGGTCATAGGGCAGTTCTATTTTCAACATTTTGAGGAACCTCCATGCTGATTTCCAGAGTGGTTAAACCAGCTTGCATTCCCACCAACAGTGTAGGAGGGTTCCCCTTTCTCCGCATCCTTGCCAGCATCTGTCATTTCCTGACTTACTAATTTTAGCCATT
>NW_026746992.1:0-2192 GCF_022355385.1 Mustela nigripes
ATTAAGGTTTTAGATTTGGAAGGAACTTGAGAGACCATATGCTCCACATGTCTCATGATGGACATTAAGAACGGACACATCCCAAAGGAAGCGATTCTCTGGTCGTAGGTGTCTGCCCCCTTTCACATCAAGGCATTCAACTAAGTTGTCAGCCTCCACTGTGCTTGTGTCTCTAGCCCGTAGCACTCGTGCTTCTGCCCCCGTTCGTCCACACTTAGCAGACAGTCTGTATGCGGCCCTTCTGCAGCCCGTGTGTCTCCAGCGGCTCTGCTTCGCTGCAGCCCCTCCAGCCATGTCCACGTTCGGCCCCTGGGGAGCTGGCCCTCCAGTGTTCTTCCCATCTTTGCTGTTGCTGCTGTGCTCCTCGGATAGAAACACCTCGGTGAGCTCTGTGTCTACAATCCTGTCCCTTTGCAACACTGTCCTTGATAAACAGACATTGTGTGCTTTCTTGCTCAGAATTACCTTGGAGGACTTTTTGCTCCAGAAGAGCAGCTCTGAGCTCTAGAGTCAGGAAAGCCAGAGCAGCGTCAGCGCACGGTAAATCCATCATGCTCTGCCAGGCCCAGAAATGCTGAGATAAGGATAAATAGGAAATGTGCATGGGATCAGTCAGTAGAGGTTGGGATTAGGCTTCGACTTTGGTCGTGCCGAGCGCTTGCCTTCCCTCCACACCAGTTCTGATGCTCTGGGATGGGGCACACCGTGGCAGGTCTCCAGACATTTTGGGTTTCCTTACAGTGTGTTTCCTCACTACCTGACTGCCCATCCTCAGATGTGGGATGCCTCATAGAGCCCAGCAGGGGCTTTGGGGCCTTTGTTGTGTTTTGTTTTGTTTTTTTTTTCTTTCACTGTTCAGCTTCTTTTTGAATGGGGTTGACGCTTTCTAATGTGGGGGGCAAGAGGGAAGTGTATCCAGTCCACTTGATGGCAGATGCACTGTGAGTGATTTCTCACCAGCTCCCAGAGCACCGAGCTTGCTCTTTCTGCCGTTGGGTAAATGTAAACTTGGAGTCCGCTGCTCTGAGCGATTTCCCAGGTTGCTGCTAGGCGGTCAGTTTTAGCTGATTGAGGAGACAGCAGTAGTTAGTACTGGGGAGGTACTTGGGAGGGAGAATGAGGCAGGCGGAGAAGAAGAGGGGGATGCGGGTATGAACAGTAGGACAGGGAAAGAGAGAGGAGGGGGTTAGAGAATGGGAAAAGAAGGGAGAAGAAGGGCACGAATGGGAGAGCCCGAGGAACGTGGTGGAAACATGCAGTTGTACCCACACTGACCTAAAATAGCTCCATCCCCTTGCCTGGGCCCTGTGGCCTGGGCCAGGCTGCGTCAGTGGCTTCTACAACCTCCCCGCTCCTCACCCCTCGCACCTGGGGCCTGCTGCACAGACAGTTTGTCCTGAAAATTGATGGCATGCAGGTGCAGGTGGCATGGGGGGCGGTGGGGGTGGCAGGTTTTAACTTTGGGAATTACACTTCTCTAATTGTCTCTACTAGCCCTCTCTGGACTAGAGAGATTTTGGAGAGAATTGCCACAGAATTTAACCAGTTACAGTTTCATGCTGTTCAGAGCAAAGGCCTGCCTCTTCTGGACAAAGTAAGACCAGTAAGTGTTGGTTTCGATTTTCAATTTGCTGTTTGCGAATTTCCTGGATGATTTTGGTTTGACCTAGCATTGCCCCCTGATAATTGCTACTCTACAGGATTTTGAAGCTAGCTTTGAATTTTTTTTTCAGTGTCTCTTGCTTGGGACCCTGCTTCCATTATGTCACGCTAGATAGATTTTGTGTAAAGACACAAACGTAGTCTCCAAACTGTGCAAGTAAAATTAATTCTGAATTTCATGTAACTTGACACATCATATGATGTAGTCAGAGTTTATTTATCCAAAGCCTTTGACTGGGTTTAAATGCACGTTTGTCAGATTTACTCCGTAGCTTAAGAGGCAAATAACTTTTTGTTGTTCAGTAATTGTCTAAACTTCACTTTGATGAAGCTGACTTACTTTCAAAGAAATCATAGGGAGGGGACGCCTCAGTGGCTCAGTCAGTTAAGCCACTGCCTCTGGCTTAGGTCATGATCCCAGGGTCCTGGGATTGAGTCCCACCTTGGGCTCCTTGCTTGGCAGGAAGCCTGCTTCTCTTTCTGCCTGTGCCTCCTTGTGTGCTTGTGCTCTCTCTCGACAAATAAATAAA
>NW_026746993.1:0-2192 GCF_022355385.1 Mustela nigripes
ATACCCTCCCCAATGTCCATAACCCCATCCCCCTTCTCCCCACCCCCTGCCCCCCAGCACCCTCAGTTTGTTTTGTGAGATTGAGTCACTTATGGTTTGTCTCCCTCCCAATCCCATCTTGTTTCATTTATTCTTCTCCTACCCCCTCAACCTCCCATGTTGCATCTCCACTTCCTCATATCAGGGAGATCATATGATAGTTCTCTTTCTCTGATTGACTTATTTTGCTAAGCATGATACCCTCTAGTTCTATCCACATCGTGGCAAATGCCAAGATTTCATTTCTTTTGATGGCTGCATAGTATTCAATTGTGTATATATACCACCTCTTCTTTATCCATTCATCTGTTGATGGACATCTAGGTTCTTTCCATAGATTGGCTACTGTAGATATTCCTGCTATAAACATTTGGGTGCACGTGCCCCTTCAGATCAACGTTTGTATCTTTAGGGTAAATACCCAGTAGCACAATTGCTGGGTCATAGAGTAGTTTCATTTTCAACATTTTGAGGAACCTCCATGCTGTTTTCCAGAGTGGTTGCACCAGCTTGCATTCCCACCAACAGTGTAGGAGGGCTCCCCTTTCTCCGCATCCTCACCAGCATCTGTCTTTTCCTGACTTGTTATTTTTAGCCATTCTGACTGGTGTGAGATGATATCTCATTGTGGCTTTGATTGGTATTTCCCTGATGCTGAGTGATATGGAGCACTTTTTCATGTGTCTGTTGGCATCTGGATGTCTTCTTTGCAGAAATGTCTGTTCATGTCTTCTGCCCATTTCTTGATTGGATTATTTCTTCCTTGGGTGTTGAGAATGCTAAGTTCTTTACAAATTTTGGACATTAGCCCTTTACCTGATATGTTGTTTGCAAATATCTTCTCCCATTCTGTCAGTTGTCTTTTGGTTTTGTTCACTGTTTCCTTTGCTGTGCATAAGTTTTGATCGTGATGAAATCCCAATAGTTCATTTTTGCCCTTGCTTCTTGCTTTTGCCCTTGCTTTTTGCCTTTGCCTTTAGCGATGTTCCTAGGAAGATGTTTCTGCGGCTGAGGTCAAAGAGGTTGCTGGCTGTGTTCTCAAGGATTTTGATGGGTTGCTTTCTCACATTGAGGTCCTTCATCCATTTTGAGTCTATTTTTGTGTGTGGTGTAAGGAAATAGTCCAATTTCATTTTTCTGCATGTGGCTGTCCAATTTTCCCAGCACCATTTATTGAAGAGCCTGTCTTTTTTCCATTGGACATTCTTTCCTGCTTTGTCAAAGATTAGTTTACCATAGAGTTGAGGGTCTATTTCTGGGCTCTCTATTCTGTTCCATTGATCTATGTGTCTGTTTTTGTGCCGGTACCATGCTGTCTTGATGATGACAGCTTTGTAATAGAGCTTGAAGTCCGGAATTGTGATGCCACCAGCTTTGGCTTTCTTTTTCAATATTCCTTTGGCTATTCGAGGACTTTTCTGGTTCCATATAATTTTTAGAATTATTTGTTCTATTTCTTTGAAGAAAATGGATGGTACTTTGATAGGAATTGCATTAAATGTGTACATCGCTTTAGGTAGCATAGACATTTTCACAGTATTTATTTTTCCAATCCATGAGCATGGAACATTTTTCCATTTCTTTGTGTCTTCCTCAATTTCTTTCATGAGTACTTTATAGTTTTCTGGGTATAGATTCTTTGCTTCTTTGGTTAGGTTTTTTCCTAGGTATCTTATAGTTTTGGGTGCAATTGTAAATGGGACTGACTCCTTAATTTCTCTTTCTTCTGTCTTGTTTTTGGTGTAGAGAAATGCAACTGATTTCTGTGCATTGATTTTATATCCTGACACTTTACTGAATTCCTGTACAAGTTCTATGAGTTTTGGAGTAAAGCCTTTTGGGTTTTCCACATATAGTATCATATCATCTGCAAAGAGTGATAGTTTGACTTCTTCTTTGCTGATTTGGATGCCTTTAATTTCCTTTTGTTGTCTGATTGCTGACGCTAGGACTTCTAGTACTATGTTGAATAGCAGTGGTGATAATGGACATCCCTGCCATGTTCCTGAACTTAGCGGAAAAGCTTTCAGTTTTTCCCCATTGGGAATGATATTTGCAGTGGGTTTTTCATAGATGGCTTTGATGATATTGAGGTATGTGCCCTCTATCCCTACACTTTGAAGAGTTTTGATCAGGAAGGGATGCTGTACTTT
>NW_026746994.1:0-2192 GCF_022355385.1 Mustela nigripes
AAAAAAAAAAAAAAAAAAAAAAAAAAAAAGAATATATTAGCTTGAACTGTGGCAAATATTCAACGATTTTTGACATAAAATTCCAATTTCATATGAATCAATCTGATAAATGTCCCATTATAAACTATATAGTCATTGAAACAAAACAAAACAAAGCAAAAAACTAAGTTGGGTCCAGAATCATTGATATGAAGCTCAAATTCATGCATTATTTTTCTCATAGGAAATTTTTAAAGAACCAAAAAACATTTTTTTTTAAATATCTAGCCCAGCCCCTTAATTTCTGTGTTAGAGAAATGAGGCCTCAAAAAGTTAACACTTGTGTAAACCATACATTTCAGTAAATGTAATAGGTATGAAATTAAACAAGGATTGCCTTCAGGATATTTATGAATCAATCTATAATCTGCCCATGTCACTGATAAAAAAAAAAAAAAGCCTTCTCAACAGTACAGTTCTTAACAGGAAAAGTGTGCTCATGGGGTCTCCTGAAACATTTAAGAGAGCGCATACCTCTCTTCTCATGATGTCATGTGCTTGGTGGTGGCGATGAGGGAGGGAAGGGTTGCTAACAACCTAGTGTGGTTATACCTTTCTTCATGCTAGAGCTGCTGGATTTGGATATCCACATTGACCAGCAAGTTCTGGGTTTCCTGGACAGGGACTTGGGGTCAAACCTTCTTCTTTCCTCTTGTCTGAAGCCTAGAGTGGAGACGGAAAAGAACTGAGGGCAGACAGCACCAAGGATCAGTCTGTCCCAGGTAGTTCTAAGCGGGGAGAAATTCCTATTCTCTACTATAGGTACTAAGTCTTCTATAGAAAAAGAAGGTAAAACTTTTAGGAAGAGGCTTACAGGGAACAGAATGGTTGGGGCCTAGCTACTTGGCAATTTGGGGAAGTAACTTTCACATATAGATAGAGGCCTCAAAAATAACAACGTGACAGCCTCACGTTGTTATTTTTTGTCTTTGGGGTTGTAAAATAAGTAGAGAGATATCTGTTTTCTTTTTTTTTAAACATTTTATTTATTTATTTATTTATTTATTTATTTGACAGTCAGAGAGCACAAGGAGGCAGAGAGGCAGGCAGAGAGAGAGGAGGAAGCAGGCTCCCTGATGAGCAGAGAGCCTAATGCGGGGTTCGATCCCAGGACCCTGAGATCATGACCTGAGCCAAAGGCAGAGGCTTAACCCACTGAGCCACCCAGGCGCCCCTGATTTCTATTTTCTAAGAAAGAAATGGGAGGGTGGGAGTTGTAGAGAAAGGAAGATAAGCCAGATTCCCCAGTAGCTGCAGGTAAGAGGCTCCAGCAAAGTCTCCCTCTGACAAGGTACAAGTTAAAAGCTGCTGGCTAGACCTTTACCCAAAAGACACTGAAACCAGCAAAGGGAGCTTCAAAGAGATGTTGAGTAAAGAAGCAGAGCATGGGAACAGCCACATGTTCAGAACAGCAGCTGTGGAATAAAAGTAATACAAGAATGCCCCATACGGGACGGCCATTCTGCGTGAATGTGAAACTCAACACAGTCAATACTGAACAGCTGAATCATAAATCTGGGACTCTTTCAACATCAATTGCAGAGGTTTCATGATGCTGCTGTAGCCTAGAAACTGAAAGAAGATCAAGTATGTCATCTACTCCACCATGAAATATACCTTTGATTAATCCTAAATGCCAACTACTCCTCACCTAGCTGGTACTTCCTAAGTCGAATGACTTACATTAACAAATATTACTATGGTGTTTACAATGAAGGTCTGTGGTACAGGGGTATACAAAAGAATCCTGTATTTTTAAGGTAATATAAAAACACTTTTTATTTCTGTGGCACTTGATAATTTATATAGATAAGTATATGTGCATTATCTGTGCCTGTGGGCTTTATAGTAATCCTCTGAAGTGAATGCTAAAGGCATTCTCATTTTACTGATAATTAGCTCATGTTCTTTATTTTTGTATTGTCTGCATTTTCATCTACAGATTTACTAGTAGGCAGTACTCCAGCTCTTCTCCAAGTATGGTCTCTGGACCAGCAGCATCAGCATCACTTGGGCACTTGTTAGAAAGGCAAATTCTTGTCTCCCACCCCACCAACTGAATCAGAAACTCATAGTGTTTTTTTTTTAATTTTTTATTTTTTATAAACATATATTTTTATCCCCAGGGGTACAGGTCTGTGAATCACCAGGTT
>NW_026746995.1:0-2192 GCF_022355385.1 Mustela nigripes
TTATCCTTTTCTCTCAGTTCTTGGATTTGCTAGTATAATGTGTAGACATTTTTTTGGCTATTTTTTAGGTTATTTTTTTTAGCATAAATGTATAAACTTTTTATTTGGTTATTTTTATTTTTTATAAGTTGTTATGTGGTTTCATACTTTCAGCTGTGTGCATGTCTCCCTGTTTTATCTAAGTAATGGTTCCTCCATTGTGTAAAAGTCTTCAAAACTGACATGTAAGTTCTCCTGATTTTTTCCTATTGGTTTCTTATTATTACCTTTATTCCGATAATCATCTATATTATTTCATTTTTTTCTGTTAACTTTGGAGTTTGGTTCTTCTTCTTCTTGTTCCTGATGGCTACCCATTAGGTTGTTTTTTTCCGGTACTTTTAATTTTTGGAAATACACGCATTTAACCCTATATTGTTTCCTCATATATGTATTGGCATCATCCCATAAGTTCCTTTACTATCCTTTGTTCATGGCACATCCTGATTTTCCTTTTCCTTTTCTTTCTTAGATTCATTGCTAGTTTGCAAGTGAATTGTATTTTCCACCTATTAGTGTCTGGCTGAATTTCCCATTCATAAGCGATTTCTTCCAGTTTTCATATCTTCGTGGTCAAAAGTATACAAATAGGATTTTAATTCTCTTCCATTAATTACAACTGGATTTGGACTCCAGCACATGATCTGTGATAGACAAAGTTAGATCTGCCCTTGGGAAGAACTTCTCTTATTCATGTAACCTCAGAGACACAATATTATGCATGTAACCCCAAAGCTCAGGTGGTCTAGAGAGCCCAATATGATGTATGTTATTCCATACCACCTTTCCATCTGGATGATCTGTCCTGTGTTGAAAGTGAATATCATAGTCCCCAACAATATTGGATTGAGGTCCCCATCTCCCTTCCTTTCTGTTCATATGCTTCCAACATTTAGATACACCCATGTTGGTCATGTGTATGTTGGCAATTCTTCCAGGTTTCTGATATTTTGATGCTCCATCAAGACAAAACACCTTCCGGTAATCTTTTGTCTCTAAAAGGCATAAAATGTCTCTATCTGCCATAGGTACAATCACATTGGCTCTCTTTTCCTTGCCAATTGCATAACCTATGTCTTCCCAATTCCTTCACTTTCATGCTATGTGTATCTTCATAGTCAAAGGAAATCTCCCATGGCCAACATAAAGTCGAGCTTGTTTATTTTTTATTGTTTTATTGTTGACCATTTTTGCCTTCGTGTTTTTTTTTTTTTTAATTTTCATCCTTCCAAATATCTATTTATAGGAATAGGATAATTATTCCCAAATATGTGAACTAATTATTTATAATTTTGGTTGGCTTCTTACTTGGATTCTCTATGGTATTTTCTTGGAATTTTGCTTCCTTTAGTATGATTCCTCATCCTCCCCATCTTTTGTGTGTCTTATCTGTGTGTGTGTGTGTGTGTGTGTGTGTGTGTGTGTGTGTGTATGTGTGTGTATGTTGTCTGTGTGTGTTTCACATAACACTTCTAATGAAATTCCAAGAGATAGCCAGTCGGTTTTTATGGATACCAATTCAATGTGATATGCCTTGAAAACTCACATTCCATCAGTTTCAGCCACATTTCCTGCTAGGAATGTCCCTTTTAGTACTCTTTTATTAGCACATATTCTCACTAACTTGACTTAAAGCAAACAACAGATTTTGGGTGCCTTCTTAGAGTCGTATTGTTGTCACCTTTTCCCTTTATTTTTCCAGGGTCCTTGACTACTATGAGAGAGAGAAATAATATTTATTTGTGTTGCTGAGACTGATAGATGTGATGTAGGCCAATGCTCTCCACAACATTGCCACCGGAGGCAAGTGTCAAGAATTCATTCTTGCTTATGGCTGGGTAAGAGTCTGTGGTGCTTTTTGAAGACAGTGAGATGGTAGTGATGTCTGGAACTCCAGGCTTGTCTTCAGTTATAAACAAAACTGGAAAATTACCACATCATTGCAACATGGTGGAAATAGATGTGAAGCCTACAAAGCAATCTGCACAGAAAAAGAGAAAAGAAGTAACAGAAAACTTGGGAGATGACTGGAGACATGGGTTTGCGAGACATGGGCGATTGTTGCTTAAGAGAACAGATAGACAATGCAAAGGACAAATGTACAGGAGAGAGAAGCACACTCAGAATGCAGAAGGAGCACGTTTCCCAAAGTC
>NW_026746996.1:0-2191 GCF_022355385.1 Mustela nigripes
TAGCTGGGAAAGTAGGAAAATTGACACAGAATTGGAATTGATGCCCCTACATGACAGAGTTGGTGAAACGTCCCTTCTCAGAGATCTTGAGGCTCCTCAGAAATGTATTTTTCATATTGGACGGAACATTCAGGATAAATATGATCTGTTCGAGTTCCTGGTTCTCTCATCAGGACTGTTTGTTAGGCTTCACTGGCACAAGAAAAACGTTTTGATAGTCCAGGGTAAATACTGACAAAAGCAAAGCAGGGTATCTATGAAATCTAACCACTCAGAAGAGAACAACAGATAAAAGGCCAGGCCGACCTGACCCTGCAGGATAGGTCAGGTTGGTCCGGCAACAGGGGTAGAGGGGAAGTGCCCATCTCCTACTAGAAGAGCTAGAGAAGACTCCTTCCGGAGACCCACCAGGAGAGGAGAGCAGTAGGTGCTGATGATGAAGAATATTTTAATCAGCAGAGAAGGTCAAAATGACAAATCTCCAGGATCCGAGTAAACATATGGGATTAAAAAATAAAAAATAAAAAAAAAGATTTTTTTGAAAGAACTTTTTTTTTTTAAAAGAAATTTAAAGAAAATTCCTTTTTAAGAGACAGTTGGCTGTTTAAACCAAAATTACAACTCACTGACAGAATTGGCGCCTTATTTATTGGGGTAGAAAGGACCTGGAATATAGAAAGACTCATTCTGCAGAGGAAAAAATAGAATCACTAACAGGCCTAATGCCTTGCACAGCCAGTGGCTAGAATCCCTGCCTCTTGAGACCCTGTGCTAGAAGGCCAATAGAACCATCTCAACTATGTTAGTCTTTCTTGGAAGCCAACAAGTGTTTGCCCAGTTCAGAGCACGGTAACAATCAGTCACGTTATGTTATAATGATTGTCTATATCTTTAAAAGCCTTGCCAAGTTCCTTTTTGAGTAACCCTCACCCCACCCTTAGAGAAATTTATCTGTTGTTCACCTCTTTGAAAAACCTCATTGTTGTTCCACATTTAAGACACAAGGAAGAAAAAAAAATTGACAATGAATTCCAGATTTTAAAAGTCACTTGCCATTCAATCCAAATTGTGAGTTTGATCCGTTACTGAACACTTTTAAATGCACCCCGGTAATTTTACAGAGATTATTTTTTTCTTACCAATTCTTGATTATTCTGTCTTGCAATGCAGAGAAAGCTAACTAATTTAAAATAAACTTCCATTAATTTTGATTGTTATAAACTTAAAATTGATTATTTTCCATATATAGAGTTTAAAATGTTCACAATTTACATTAAATATATATTCTGTGTATACCTTGGAAAAATTATACTGAAAATTGAAATTGAAATGATGTTGTATATAGCTGCAAGAAGCCACCTGTCCCATTTCACCTTACTATATAAGTTGTGTCAGGTAATTTATAAAATCACTACTGCATAACAAATCTATATTTTGTTGGGATGGGTAGTAATGTTTGTTCTTATTTCTAAATAAGAGTAGGTCTATGAGTGCTTCTGCAACTTATTTTTCCTAAGTGGCTTCATGGTCTTGAACTGAGAAAGCTCAGAACATTAAACATCAAAATAATATAATTTGACATAATTAGACATCAAGGAAATGCAATTAAAATGACACTGAGACATCACTACACACTTATCAGAATGGCTAAAATAAAATATAATGACATACCAAAAGAAAAAAATATACCATTTGATGATACACAATGGCAAGTTGTACCATAACTTAACCATCTCAGACTAGTGTAGAGTTAAATTTGTTTTTCTAAGCAATGTTCTGGGTCACTTACCACTTTTCAAGGATTTAAAGTGCTATCATTTTACTGAAAACTGTGAAATTTGGTCAGATTTAAATTTCAATTTATGTTAAAACATTCTGTAAACTGTGTTAAACTTTGACATTTTTTCCATCTGTTCAGTGAATAACACTATATCATATTTTGAAAAATACACTAATTTTCATTTTGAAAAATATCCCTTTTTCCTCTTATGGTAATTTTTAATATGAATTAATAGTAGAATTTGATATAGTTCCATATGACCATAAATACTTTATTGTATATTATCAAATTTAATAATGAATATAATGTACTTCTTTGGACAATTTTTAAAGACCAGTCTACTCTTAAAAAAAAAATGGAGACACACTTCTTCAGTTCACACAAATTTCATTTTATTATATATAACCTCAG
>NW_026746997.1:0-2191 GCF_022355385.1 Mustela nigripes
AGGAGAACATAGGCAGTAATCTCTTCGATATCAGCCACAGCAACTTCTTTCAAGATATGTCTCCAAAGGCAAAGGAAACAAAAGCCAAAAGGAACTTTTGGGACTTCATCAAAATCAAAAGCTTCTGCACAGCAAAGGAAACAGTCAAAAAAACAAGATGCAACCCACGGAATGGAAGAAGATATTTGCAAATGACAGTACAGACAAAAGGTTGATATCCAGGGATCTATAATGTTATATTTGTTCTTTATCATTTTTTTTTGCTGTTGTAAATGGAATTATTTCCTTAAATTCATATTTTCAAACTGTTTATTGCCATTGTGTATAAATACAAGTTATTTTTGTAAATTGATCCTGCATCTTTCTTCCTTGCTGAAATCACTTATCAACTCTACAAGTATTTTTTAGAGGATTCTTCGGGGTTTTCTAGATATAAAACCATGTCATCTAAAACAGAGATAGTTTGACCTTTTTCTTTTCAATGTGGATGACTTTTATTTCCCTTTCTTGCCTAATTATAATGGCTAAGACCTCAGAACCCCCAGTGTAATAATGAATCGAAGTGGCGAGAGGGGACAGTCTTGTCTTAATCCTGATATTAGGAGAAAGGTAGTCAGATGTTTAACATTAAGTGTGTGCTAACTGTGTGGTTTTCTTAGATGGTTTATCAAGTGGAAGGGGTTTCTTTTATCTACAATTTCTTGAGTGTTTTTATTATGAAAGGATATTGGACTCTGTCAAATACTTTTTTTGCATTTTTGGAAATAATATTTTGTTCTTTATTCTATTAATGTGGTGTATTACACAAATTGATTTTTCAGGTATTAAAACAATGTACATTCCTGAGGCAAATTTTACTTAGTCAAGGTGTATAATCTTTTTCATATGTTGCTGGAATCAGCTTGCTAGTATTTGGTTCAATATTTGTTCAAGTGTATTCATAAGGGGTATTGGCCTATAGGGTGTTTTTTTTTTTTTTTTTCCCCTCATGAAGTCTTTGTTTTGTTTTGGTAGCAGGATAATACTGGCCTTATAAAATGAGATGAGAAGTTTTCTTCTACTTTTGGAGATTTCATGAAGGATTGGTGTTGATTCTCCTTTGGGTGTTTGGTAGAGTTGCAGTGGAGCCATCTGGGCATGGGCTTTTCTTTGTGGGGAATTTTAAAATTACTAATTCAGTCTCTTGTTACAGACATATTCAGAGTTTCTATTTCTTCTTGGTATCTTTCTAGGGATTTCCAATTTCTTCTAATTCATCTGATTTGTTGGCATTCTATTATTTATAGGATTCCTCTATAATTGTTTTTATTTTTGTAAGGTCAGTAGTGATATCCCGCTTTCATTCCTGATTTTATATCAAGTCTTCTCTCTTTTTTTTTTTCTTGATCACTCTAGATAAAGGTTTGTCAATCTTGGTACGCTTTTCAAAGAACCAAAATTTTGTTTTTCCTCTTCTTTATTTTTTTTTCTATTCTCTATTTTATTTTTTATACTTAGCCTTTATTATTTCTTTCCTTCTGCTTGCTTTGGATTTTAGTTTACTCTTATTTTTCTGTTCTTAAAGTGGAAGACTAGGTTATTTATTTGAGTTCTTTCTTATAATTTTGAAAATAGATAGATTTTTACAGCTATAAATTTCCCTCTGAGCTCTACTTTAGCCATATTCTGTGCATCTTGGTGTGTTGTATATTCGTTTTTCTTCATCTCAAAGTATTTTCTAATTTTCCATATGATTTCTTCTTTACCCTGTTGATTATTTACTAGTGTGTTGTTTAATTTCATATATTTGTAAAATTCCCAATTTTTTTTCTGTTATTGGTTTCTAATTTAATTCCTTATGGAGGCTTGTTTTGTGGTTCAGCAGAAGGGCTGTCCTAGAGAAGGTTTTGCATGTGCATGAGAAGAATGTATATTCTACTGTCATTATGTGGAATGTCCCATCAATGTCTTTTAGGTCTGGCTGGTTTATAGTGTTGCTCAAGTAGTCTTCTCCTTCTTCTCCTTTTTCTTCTTCTTTTTATTTTTTATTATTTTTTTTTTTAATTTTTTATTTTTTATAAACATATATTTTATCCCCAGGGGTACAGGTCTGTGAATCACCAGGTTTACACACTTCACAGCACTCACCAAATCACATACCCTCCCCAATGTCCATAATCCCACCCCCTTCTCCCAAACCCCCTCCCCCCTT
>NW_026746998.1:0-2191 GCF_022355385.1 Mustela nigripes
TGCCACTCGCAAGCACATGGACGGACTCTGAGGACCTCATGTGGAGCAAAGTCAGCCGGAGGAGGACAGATACTGTGCTCTCTTGCACGTGGAATCTAAAAACAAAACCAAACCCCCAAGCTCATAGATCCAAAGAAAAGATGGGTGGTTGCCAGAGGCAGATGATGGAGAGTGGGCAAGACACGTAAAGGGTGTCAAAAGGTACCAGTTTCTAGGACAAGGGGTGTTAGAGAGGAGAAGGGAGTTGGGGGAAATTGGAAGGGGAGGTGAACCATGAGAGACTATGGACTCTGAAAAACAATCTGAGGGGTTTGAAGGGGCGGGAGGTGGGAGGTTGGGGTACCAGGTGGTGGGTATTATAGAGGGCACGGATTGCATGGAGCACTGGGTGTGGTGAAAAAATAATGAATACTGTTATGCTGAAAATAAATAAGTTTAATAAAAAAAAAAAAATTTACCAGTTTGTAAGTCCTGGGACTGTCACATACAGCTTGTCAACTATAGTTAATAACACTGTATTTCAAAGGTATAAATTCTCATCACAAAAATAAAAATTCTGTAATTATGGTCACAGAGGTTAAAAAGATTTACTGTGATCATTCCGCAATATACACAAATATCTAAACATTATACAGAACACCTGAAACTAATGTGATGTTGTATGTTAATTATACCTCTATTTTAAAAAAAAATTTAATTCCAATCCTAAAAATAAAAAAAACAAACAAAAACAAACAAACGAAAAACCACAAGTGATCATAAAAAAGACCCGCAGAATACCTACCAAATTCTATACTATGGAACAGAGGTGTGGGGGCAGGGCAGGGGAGCTTTCTCTTTTTACTTTATATAACTTTTGTGTTGTTTCCATTTTTATAAGTGTGTGTGTGTGTGTGTGGTTTCCATTTTTATAAGTTATAAGGGTAAAACAGGCAAAGGAGAAGAAACGATGCACACCTTTTTCATGATCCAATTCCCTTTTCCAGCAGTATCAGAATGATTTGCGAAAGAACATTTGCTGCATTATAAGACAGCATCTGAAGGCAGTCCCTTCGGTTAACCTTTCTGTGTCTCTTTGGGTCTCAGAAATGTCTTAAAGATACAACTAGACCAGGGAATTCAAGTTCTTAAATCAGTCCTGGTCTAAAGAAAACAAGAGAATGGCAAGTCAATGACAGGGCTGCTCCCAGGGTTTGGCTCCTTGCTGACAGCACATGGAGTATGTGCCCAATAAGTTTGATTAACCTCCAAAAATGCTGTCCCACAGAAATATAATACCAGCCACATATATAATTTCAATTTTTTTCTAAGGCGAATTTCTAGTAAAATTTTTCCTAGGATTCATGTTTTAAAAAGTAAAAAGCATACATGTGCTACAATGCAATAATCATACAGTGTGTGAGGCCAGAGCTATCAAAACAATAAAATTCTGTTTAATAACAAAAATATTTTGCACTGCTTCAGTTCTTAAATTTAAACCAATTCAGTGAAATGTCAAGTTTGGTTCTGCACCATTCTGCATCTGCTCAACAGCTCAGTGGGGCAAGCAGGGACCCTGCCGGAAAGCATTCTGCAGCAGGCATCACGAGTATCTGAACAACTCTGCACCCTCCACACCCTCATGGTGTGTGGACCAGTCAGCATGCTGGGCATCGCCTGGGAGCTCTTAGAATCCTCAAGACCCACAGAATCAGAACCTGTATTTCAAAAAGGCTCTGCAGTAATTTATATGCACACTTAACTCTGAGAAGCACGTTGGGAGCCACTGGTTCTCAAAGGTGCCTGTGTACTGGAATCATCTGGATGGTTAAAAATACAAACAAACAAAAAACCACGAAAAAATCACCACCACCACTTGGGTCTAATCCTACACATTCTGATTTAACTAGTCTGGGGTAGGGCCTGGGCATCCAGATTTTTAAGAGTTTCCTGGGAAACCTCTGTTATATGGATTACTCATATATTTTGATTTATTTACCATGAAACTCCTCTTTTATTTAGGGCCTGACACATACCAGGCACTCAATAAATGCCAGCAATTACATAGAACATGCAGAAAACTTGATATTGAACTATGAACTAAACTTTTACTTTTGATCAAATTAAAGAAAATATAAAATAGCTGAAAACTTACTCAGATTAAGTTTAGGTACAAAGAAATTTTGAAAATAATCTCTAAAAACATGGAAAT
>NW_026746999.1:0-2191 GCF_022355385.1 Mustela nigripes
CAGTGTAGCCTTCATTCAGCCCCAGGGGGCCCACGGGAAATTCCCCTTTCTTCAGGTCATGCATGGGTCCTGCAGGGAAACCTCCACCTCAACACCTCAGAAGACATATTCCCCCAAACCCCACAGGCCTCTGGTAAGACATGGCCCAAACCACACGCCACTCACTATCTCACACCACTCCACCCATTGTCTCCACAGCTGCGCCAAAGGACAGTGTGCCCACCACCCTGAGGCACCAAAGGCTCCTGGGGTGCTCCGACAAAGGGAGCCAGGAGGGCCCTGGGGCCCCACTTGCGGCTCCGATTTGGGCCCGGAGGAGGATTCGGCATGAACACACAGGGAAACACGCCTGCAGGAACGGCTCTCTTACGCCTGACCTCCGTAGGCCAAAGAGACGACTTCTGGGCAGCCCACCAGAGGACGGCACTGGAGCCCCGAGGACGAGACGAGAGGACCCTCTTGAGTCGGCCGCCACACCCAGAGCTGGCTGCCCGGGACCTGCCGATGACGGACACTTGGAGCAAGAGGCAACCACCTGGGCCCACAACAATCCGTTGTGTGGGGAGACTGGGCCGACCTGGGGCTGGGCCCACCTGGGACTGGGATGGAGAGCAGCCTTCCGGTCATCTCCCCTGTCTGCTGCAGGGGCTGCTCCTCCTCCCGCTGTCCCCAGCAGACCCCGGCAACCCTGCAGAGCATGACACGTGCAGGACGAAGCGGCACTGCCAGGGTGAGTTTGATCCCTTGATCACCCTGGGATCGACTCGAGGGGCAGCAGCCCTACCCCTGCTGGATTCCCCGAGGGTGCCGCACCAGAACCGCCCCCGTCGCTTCGACGCACAGGACCGTGACCAATGCTGGGCTCAACACTGGCAGCAGCCCCACAAAACGGGCCCCGCTCAGCCTGTGTGTTTGGCAGCAGCAAGAGGTTTAGGGAGGAGAGGCTCTCCCCTGCACTCAGCGGCCTCTTCCTTTTACAACTCTGACAGCAGAGGCCTCCCCAAGCTGGGCCTACCCCACCTGACCAGGAACGACCCACGTGGAGGGACAGCTCTACGCCCCTATTCAGCAGGAAGAAGCTACAGAAGATGAGACCGTCCTCCTTCAACAACCTTAACCATGCAAGGCTCCGCACTGGTCAGGGGCACACGAAGAGGGAGGGGAAGGCTAGCTGAGCGCCAAGCAGGAGCTGGCACGCCACACCGCCCCCCAACCTGTGATACGGGGGACATCTCTCAGGCACTCTGACTGCCCTCAAGCTGAGGAAAGGGAAAAACAGATTCTCCACAGATGGAGATCAAAACCCGGCAAGACCGGAGTCTCCCTCGGTTTGTAAAAGTCCTCGTGTTTCTGTAGGAAGAGGCCTACTTAACGAGAGCCTAGCGACCTGCCAGAGGCCCGGATCTCCGTTTCCTGAAGCCCTGACATCTCTCTCCCCTCCACGCCACTGAGGGAGGCTGAAGCCGAAGGAAATGTCCGTAGGACAGAGTTTCTTTTCAAACGTGCAGTCCCTGGGATGGACCTGTGAGAGGAGGAAGGTAACATTCCTCCAGGAAGCTCCGCACCATCTTTCAACTCATGCCTTCCTAGTAGGAAAAACCACCTTCCCTTCACAAGAGCAAAGTCAACTGTATCCTCGGTGTCCTCTGTCCTCCTGCCACATTCTTGCAAAACCTCCCTTTTGCTTGACCTCCTCCAATTCCATCCCAGAATGTCAGCCTCCTGTCACGACCCCAGCAAGCAGCCCTTTCTACCCAAGGGTCGTATCCCTGTGCCTTAATAAAAAGCACCTCCTGCCAGGAGAGCCGTCTCAAGACTTCTTTCTTGACCATCGGCCTTGAATGCTAACCTCTTTCCTACATCAGTCCTGTCTCCTGTAGGGCTCCTGTGGAAACAACCCTGCAACACGGGCACATTTCTGTCAACCCTTCCGACTCCATCCACCTCACCCACTGCACATTCTGTGTCCTCCGAGGACTGGACCCTTCTGTGATTCTTGTACTCAAACCCTCACATGGCCCCTCTTTCGGTCCTCGACGTGGTTTACGGTGCCCTTCTGAAACTCCCCAGCCTCCCATCCTCACTCTCTTTGTCTCGCAGGTTTATCTGGTCCGTAGGTTCTCATCACCAACACGCTACAACCTGTTTCTGCTCCTGAGTAGAGGACTCCATTCCTTTCCTTTGTCCTCAA
>NW_026747000.1:0-2190 GCF_022355385.1 Mustela nigripes
TCAGACTACTGGCCCACAAGCCCTCCAGTTTGGCAATCCAGAACTACAATGCAGCATTCTGCCTGCCCTCCAGAAGTAAATCATGGCCCCCTGGGGCTACCCAGAAACACCAAAAGAGGATCAACCTGCATGCCTTTTGGCTGTACCCCAAATATATACGGTGTCCTGGGCCCTAGTGTCCTTTCTGACACAGCCTGAGCCTGGACCTTCTGGCCGCACCCAGACAGCTGGCCGCACACTGAGCACATCGGACCCGCCATGTCCTTAGGTCGTCATCTCTTCTCAACCTCGATTTTCAGACTTCAGAACCTAAACCTTATCTCCAATCACGGCCCGGGTTGAAAATGATGCAGAAATCTCAACTCTTTCCCTATGGCAAGAAAGCTTGTGGTTGGCATGTTGTCCAAGGTTCATTGTAGTTGAAACAAGTGTGGCCCATGAGGCCCAGCCCATGCTTGCGGGCCACATAGGTCACAAACACACATTGTGACCCTCAGCCTGAGCCCAGTCCTCAGGTTAGGCCTCTCAGTGGCTGGAGGGAGAGACAGCATATTGGGCTTGCCATGCCCCTGGGCCTCAATTTTTAACCGTAGTTCGGGTTGTCCCTTCACTCTTCCCCAGGGCTCTGCTTTGGAATTCCTCTTTTGGTGGGACACCTGAGGCAACAAACCTGAAAGGAGTCCTCCCATCCCACAGACTGAGGAAAAACAATTGCGATCGGGCCAAATCCACAGAGAGCAAGATTCCTCCATGGCCCGTGAGGCCTCCCCAACCTTCCACGGCCATCGCTGATACAAAATCCAGAGACAAAAGCCTGATCACGCGCCTCTGACTGGTTCATTCTTCATATCCTGAAGAGTTCTTCAGATAAGAACCTACACAGCACTCTAAGGCAAGCAAAATATATAGTCTAACCTGGGCACTAATGCACTGTCTGACAACCTGACCCGGGACCTCCTGACCAACACCCAGACAGCTGACCGCACACTGAGCACATCAGACCCGCCATGGCCTTAGGTCATCTTCTCTTCCCTACCTCAGTTTTCAGGCTCAGAACCTAGACCTTATCTCCAATCACTGCCCATGGGTGAATGTGATGCAGAAATCAGAACTCTTCCTTACCCATGGCAAGAAACCTTGTGGTTGGCATATTGTCCAACGTTAAGTGTAGGAGAAACCAGCATTCACCCTGAGGCCCCGCCCATTCTTGAGTGCGACGAGGGCATAAACACGCATTGTGTCCCTCAGCGTGAGTTCTGTCCTCTACTATGTCCTCTCAGTGGTTGGACCATTAGATGTCATAATGGGCTTGACATGTCCATAGGCCCCAATTTTAACCAGATTTCTGGTTGTCCAGTCACCCCTCCCCAGCGCTCTACTCTGGAATCCCTCATTTGGTGGGGCACTTGAGGTTGAAAAACAAAACAAAACAAATCTACAACAACAGATCAATGGAAATCTTCCATCCCACAGAATGACCCCAAACTCTTTGGACGGGGCCAACCGCCCAGAGAGTAAGACTCGTCCATTTCCCATGAAGTCACCCGGAAATTTCACGACCATGAGTGACACGATATCCAGAGACAAAAACTTGAGCAAGAGCCTCACACTCGCCCTTTTTTCATATCCTGAAGAGTTCTCCTCATGGTATGTAGATCAGTCCTGCCATACCTATGACCCGAAACATAAGCCGAGTTTGTGTTTTCAGACAACTGTCCACAAGCCCTGGCCTACACACCCTACAGCCTCAGGCCCCTGGAGCCAAACATGAAGACTGGGCTTGCCCTCTCCAAGGGAATTGTATGTCTCCATTCCCTGGCCATAACCCTACTAATAGGATAAACCTCCAAAGTCCCTGAGGCCATCCCAATATTTGGGGCTCCCAGGACAAACAGGGGCAATATGGGCCCATCTGAGCTCCTACCGGCACTCAGACCCGTAGACTGATGTCTCCAGAAGTAAAAAGGTACGAACAGGCCCATAGGCACCTATCGGATCTATTGCTTTGGTTTCCAGGCATCTCTCCTTAGAGATCCTTTGAACCCTTAGAACCCTACTCTTGCGTCTTTCCTTATGGGACATCCTTGAGCCATCCAACAGGTGTTGACTCTCCCACAGGAGTCCTTGTTCATGGACCACCTCACAACTCATATCATGGAAAGCTTCCAAGGTCACATGATGCCCCCAATA
>NW_026747001.1:0-2190 GCF_022355385.1 Mustela nigripes
TATGCTGTTATTGAAATCCAGGCCTCTGAGGAGAGATGCCTGGAATTTCAATAACAGCATATGGCTGTTTCTTGACTCACCAATCAGAACAAATCTCATCTTCACATGGGAAACTTGCACGATGCAGCTATGTGAAAGCCTCTCTTTAGGAGAACCCGTCAGGGCCCCAGTGCCACCGCTTCATTCCAAGGTCTCCATAGAGGCAAAATCATATTAGGACACATCCAAGGGAGAGTCCATTTCAACTCAGCTCCTCGGTTGCTCCCCCAGATCCAGCAGATCTAACCTGACTTGTTGCGTGAAGACAATTGGAATGCGAGGTGGGCTACCCAGCCATCCAACCTTAGAACACTGCTCGGAATCCTTGTCCTGGAGACAACCAACAGGTCTCAATTGTCCTGCAGATGAATCTTTGCAGATGGGAGCTTCTCACAACTCCCATAGTGGGAAAACCACCATGGCCTCGTGATCCACCCCCCCGTCAAGAAGAGGCCATCAGGGAAGAATGTCCAACCTGAGCGATCGTCTGATCCTCGCCCTGACTTCAGATGCACGAGATCTCGATTCAGTTCTGTAGATTGTGCCTGCCATATCCCCACCCAGAAACCTAGGCCTAGCTTGGGTTCTCAGACATCCGTCCTCAGACTACTGGCCCACAAGCCCTCCAGTTTGGCAATCCAGAACTACAATGAAGCACTCTGCCTGCCCTCCAGAAGTAAAACATTGCCCTCTGGGGCTACCTAGAAACCCCAAATGAGGATAAACCTACACGCCATTCGTCTGTACCCCAACTATATAGGCTGACTTGGGCACTAATGCCCTTTCTGACACAGCCTGAGCCTGGACTTCCTGGGCCCTCCCGGACAGCTGGCCGCACACTGAGCCTATGGAACCCGCCATTTTCCATAGGTCGTCATGTCTTCTCAACCTCGGTTTTCAGGCTTCAGAACTTAGACCTTATCTCCAATCACGTCCCGGGTTTTAAAATGATGCAGAAATAAGAACTCTTTCCCCATGGCAAGGAACCTTGTGGTTGGCATGTTGTCCAAGGTTCAGTGTCGTTGAAATAGTGTGGCCCAAGAGGCCCCGCCCATGCTTGCGGGCCACATTGATCACAAACACACATTGTGACCCACAGCCTGAGCCCAGTCCTCAGGTAAGGCCTCTCAGTGGCTGGATGGAGAGACAGCATATTGGGCTCCATGCCCCTAGGCCCCAATTTTTAACCGTAGTTCTTGTAGTCCCGTCGCACTTCCCCAGGGATCTGCTTTGGAATTCCTCTTTTGGTCGGACACCTGAGGTAACAAACCTGAAAGGAGTCCTCCCATCCCACAGATTGACGAAAAACAATTGGGATCGGGCCAAATCCACAGAGAGCAAGATCCGTCCATGGCCCATGAGGCCTCCCCAACACTCCACGGCCATCGCTGATACAAAATCCAGAGACAAAAGTCTGAGCACGCGCCTCAGAATCGCTCATTCTTCATATCCTGAAGAGTTCTTCAGATAAGAACCTACATGACACTCGAATACACCCAAAATATATAGTCTAACCTGGGCATTAATGCACTGTCTGACAACCTGAGCCCGGACCTCGTGATCAACAGCCAGACAGCTGACCGCACACTGAGCACATCAGACCCGCCTTGGCCTTAGGTCATCATCTCTTCCCTACCTCAGTTTTCAGGCTTCTGAACCTAGACCTTATCTCCAATCACTGCCCAGGGGTGACTTGATGCAGAAATCAGAACTCTTCCTTACCCATGGCAAGAAACCTTCTGTTTGGCATGTTGTCCAACGTTCAGTGTAGGAGAAACCAGCATTCACCCTGAGGCCCTGCCAATTCTTGAGTGCGACGAGGGCATAAACACGCATTGTGACCCTCAGCGTGAGTCCTTTCCTCTAGGACGTCCCCTCATTTGCTGGACCATTAGATGTCATAATGGGCTTGACATGTCCCTAGGCCCCAATTTATAACCAGATTTCTGGTTGTCCGGTCGCCCCTCCCCAGGGCTTTACTCTGGAATCCCTCATTTGGTGGGACACCTGATGTTGAAAACAAAAGAAAACAAATCAACAGCAACAGAACAACGGACTTCTTCCCTCCCACAGAATGACCCGAAACTCTTTAGACGGGGCCAATCCACCAGAGAGTAAGACTCGTCCATTTCCCATGAAGTCACCCGGAAA
>NW_026747002.1:0-2190 GCF_022355385.1 Mustela nigripes
TTACATCGTGGAGATTGAAGAGTTACCTTGACTGATCTCAAGTAAATTTTGTTCTTCTGTATGTTGTTTAATATATTGTTTTTCTATGGCTGCTTTCAAAACTTTCAAATGAAGCATACATTTGACTGTATGTGTGTAGATGTTATTTTCCTTGCATTTACTATGCTTATGTTCCAATGAGCTTGAATTTGTACATTTATGTTTTTCACCAAATTTGAGAAACAAGCCACATTTCTTCACCCATTTATTCTGTTCCTTTATTATTTTTTTTTTCCTCCTGGTACAATCACTGCATATATGTTAGGCCATCTTCAATTGTTGCACCTTTTCTGAGTCTGTTCATTTTTTGCATTTAATTATCTCTTATCTAATTTATTATTTGTCTGTCTTAAAGTTCATTTACTTTATCCTTGATATGTTGTTAATCCTTTCAGGTGAAATTTTTATTTCAGATTGTATTTTCTACTTTTTAATTTCTTTTTTATTCTTATAGCTTCTATTCCTTTGCTGAGATTTGTCTTTTTATTCATCATCAATGTATTTCCATATCCATAAAGATAATTATAGTAGCTTGTTTAAAATCTGTTCTGATGCCAACATCTTGATGCATCTCTACTTTTGTCTTTGCTGATTGTTTTTTTCTTTGAGTGTGGCATTTTTCCATTTCATTGGAATTTGTGTAATTTGGATTTATGTTCTGGGTATGAATTATACATTGTAGAGATTCTGGATTAGGTTATATACTTTCAAAGAATGTTGTTGTTGTTTTTGAGTGTGCAGTTTGACAGAACTCAAACTACATTTTTTTTTCCCATGTGATGCATGGCAAGTTCGCCAAATACTTAGGCATAATGTGATGTTTCTACCTTATCTCTCTTTTTAGAAATCCTGCCCTCACTCTACTCTGCACCCTCTTAATTTTTCAGCTGTGTAGTTGTCCCAGACTCTGCTCTTCTTGGTTCATCAGTCTATTAAAAAAGTTTTATCACATCCGTATTGTAGTTGCACAACATTGCACTAATGTTGGTGCTGTCTGTCCTCAGGCTCTGAGTGGTGAAACTAAGAAGCTTACCTAGGATTTTTCTCTTCTAGCAAGTGTTGACTTACCTGTGACATATGTCTGCTTTGCTCAGTCTTCAGTGACCTTAGATAATTGCTTTTCTTTACACATTACACTGTAGTTTATGGAATCATATAACATCTGGTGTTTGTGCCTGGCTTCTTTTACTTAGCATAATGCTTTAAAATTAATTTGCAATGTTGTATATATGAGATTATTCCCTTATGTTCATCTTCTTTTACTATTGAGTAGTATTTTGTTGTGTGAATATGCCACAATGTGTTAATCCATTAACTATTTAATGAACACTTGGGTTGTTTAGTTTGGGCTATTCTGAATAAAGTTCTTTAAAAATTCAAATAGAAGATGTTGGGTGGAAATATAGGTTTTTTTTTTTTTAAATACTTGGTCATGTGTAGGTGTTACATGTAACTTAAAGTATAAATTTATTTTTTCAAAAGCAATGACATTATTTTATATTCCCATCAATAATGTTTGAAATTTCCTGTAGATCCACATTTTCACTTGGTATTATCAGTTTTTAAAACCGTAATCATTCTAGGGGTGCCTGAGTGGCTATATCCTCAGAACCTATTCATCTTTTACCTGAAAGTTTGTACCCTTTCACCAACATCTCTCCATATTCCTCAGCACCTAACTCTTTGCAACCACCATTCTACTCTCTAAGTAGAAAGCCTTTTTAAGATTCCAAATATAAGAGAGAACACATGATATTTTTATTTTCTGACTAATTTCACTTGGCATGATGCCCTCAGTTTCCACCCGTGTTGTTACAAAAGGAAGGACAGGAAAATACCAGGGACTGACACTGACAGAGTCACCACGATCTGGAGCAATGCTGATCAATGTTTCTGGGGGAAGACAATATAGCACTGCCTCTTGAAGTTTTCTGGCATCAAAGCAACACTTGTTGCTTCTGCTCTTATTTTATTGGCCAAAACAAATCACATGGCCCGACCTATCTTCAAAGCACATTCTTACCATGAATCTGGAAGGTTATTGTTTATTAGTCTTCATGTCAACCATCACTCATTAGAAATAACATTAGATAAGGATTCTAATTTCAAAATGTGTAGCCTGCATAATCATTTTAGTCTTGTGGTTTTAAA
>NW_026747003.1:0-2190 GCF_022355385.1 Mustela nigripes
GTCCCTAGGCCCCACTTTTTAACCAGATTTCTGGTTGTCCAGTCGCCCCTCCCCAGGGCTCTACTCTGGAATCCCTCATTTGGTGGGACACCTGAGGTTGAAAAACAAAACAAAGCAAATCAACAACAGAACAACGGAATTCTTCCATCCCACAGAATGACCCCATATTCTTTGGACGGGGACAGAGCCCCAGAGAGGAAGACTCATCCATTTCCCATGAAGTCACCCGGAAATTTCACGACCATGAGTGACACGATATCCAGAGACAAAAACTTGAGCAAGAGCCTCACACTCGCCCTTTATTCATATCCCGAAGTGTTCGCCTCATGGTCTGTAGATCAGTCCTGCCATACCTATGACCCGAAACATAAGCCGAGTTTGTGTTTTCAGACAACTGTCCAAACAGCCCTGGCCTCACACCATACAGGCTCAGGCCCCTGGTGCCAAACCTGACGACTGTGCTTGCCCTCTCCAAGGGAATTGTATGTGCCCATTCCAATGGCCACAATCCTACAAAGAGGATAAACCTCCAATGTCCCTTAGGCCATCCCAATATTTGTGGCTTCCCAGGACAAACAGGGGAAATCTGGGCACATCTGAACACCTACCATACTTCAGACCAGTAGAATGATGTCCCCTGAGGTAAAAAGGAACGCTCAGGTCCCTAGACATCTATCCGATCCATTGCTTTGGTTTCCAGGCATCTCTCCTCACACCTGGATTTCAATAACAGCATATGGCTGTTTCTTGACTCACCCATCAGAACAAATCTCATCTACACATGGGAAACTTACACGATGGAGCTGTGTGTAAGCCTCTCTTTAGGAGAACCCTTCAGGGCCCCAGTGCCACCGCTTCATTCCAAGGTCTCCCTAGACACGAAATCAGATTAGGACACATCCATGGGAGAGTCCATTTCAACTCAGCCTCCTCGGTTGCTGCCCCAGATCCAGCAGATCTAACCTGTCTTGTTGCTTGGAGACAATTGGAATTAGAGGTGGGCTACCCAGCCATCCATCCTTAGATCCCTGGTCGGAATCATTCTCCTGGAGCCAAGCAATAGGTCTCAATAGTCCTGCAGAAGAATCTTGGCAGTTGGGAGCTTCTCACAGCTCCCATCGTGGGAAAACCCCCATGGCCTCGTGATCCACAACCCCTTCAAGAAGGGGCCATCAGGGACAGAATGTCCAACCTGAGCGATCCTCGATCTCGCCCTGACTGCAGATGCACGAGAACTTGATTCAGGTCTTTAGATTGTGCCTGCCATATCCTCACCCAGAAACCTAGGCCTAGCTTGGGTTCTCAGACTTCCGTCCTCAGAATACTGGCTCACAAGCCCTCCAGTTTGGCAATCCAGAACTACAATGCAGCACTCTGCCTGCCCTCTAGAAGAAAAATATTGCCCTCTGGTGCTACCCGGGAACCACAAATGAGGATAAACCTGCACGCCATTCGGCTCTACCCCAAATATATCGGCTGATCTGGGCACTAATGCCCTTTCTGACACAGCCAGAGCCTGGACCTCTAGGCCCCACCCAGACAGCTGGCCGCACACTGAGCTCATTGGACCCGCCATGGCCTTAGGTGGTCATCTCTTCTAAACCACGGTTTTCAGGCTTCAGAACCTAGACCTCATCTCCAATAACTGCCCAGGTTTGAAAATGATGCAGAAATCAGAATTCTTTCCCCATGGCAAGAAACCTTGTGGTTGGATGTTGACCAAGGTTCAGTGTAGTGGAAACCAGTGAGGGCCATGAGGCCCTGACCATGCTTGCGGGCCACATTGGTCACAAACACATACTGTGAGCCCTCAGCCTGAGCCCAGTCCTCATTCAAGGCCTCTTTAGTGGCTGGATGGAGAGACAGCATATTGGGTTGCCATGCCCCTAGGCCCCAATTTCTAACCATAGTTCGGATTGTCCCTTCATTCCTCCCCAGGGCTCTGCTTTGGAATTCTTCTTTTGGTGGGACACCTGAGGTAACAAACCTGAACGGAGTCATCCCATCCCACAGATTGACGAAAAACAATTGGGATCGGGCCAAATCCACAGAGAGCAAGATTCGTCCATGGCCCATGAGGCCTCCCCAACATTCCACGGCCATCGCTGATACAAAATCCAGATTCAAAAGACTGAGCATGCGCCTCAGACTCGCTCATTCTTCATATCTTGAAGAGTTCTTCAGATCAGA
>NW_026747004.1:0-2190 GCF_022355385.1 Mustela nigripes
CATGTTGTAGGTATATTACATTATGCTAAATTATCAAGTAACTCCCCCAATTTGGTAGCATGCCACAGATTTCCCCCCCATGACAGTGATGAGGGGCCTTTTAGATTAGGAGACTGAAATCCTTTATGTGGTCTTTCAGGAACGCAGAGTCCCTCCACCATGGGCATTCTCACTTCCCTGGGTTGTCATGCACCTCTGATGCCATCAGCACAAGGGGAAAGATAATAAAGCAGGAGGGTGTTTCCAGCCAGGTCTTGAAGGCCTAAATGTACACTTTTATGCTCAATCCTTTATTTATTTTTTTAGGATTTTATTTCTTTATTAGAGGGAAAAGAGCACAAGCAGGATGGGGATGAGCAGAAGGAGGGGAACCAGAGAGATGCTGAGGTGAGGAGAACAGGGTGTTTCTGATATAGACCTTTGGAGGGAACAGCTTAGGCCCCACAGAGCAAGCCTCCATCGACTGGTATTCCAGGAGTAGTGAGTACTCTCAGATCCCTGTGCCCATGTCCTGCCATCAGAGGAGACCTTGCAGGGATTGCTTCATGGACTCAGGGAACACTGAATGGTGGGAAAAGTTTCCTTTATTTAGGAGGGACATGAAAAGTCAGTCATGGTGATGATACTTTTCTCTTCTTGGACCTACAGCAGCAGCCCCAGAAGAAGATCCTGAACCACCTCAGAGCTCCCTCTGGCTCCCTGTGTGGTACCTGTGGCAGCTTCAGAGCTTGAGTGGCGTGGGTGGGAATAAGTTGTGCAGATGATACGGCTGTGGATACAGCAGAGGGGAGGCACCTATCTGGAGATGCCTACTGCAACAAAGTGTGTGATTGAAACACTTAGGAGTCTACTACTGTGGGGGACACTCCTGGCTTAAAAGTGTTCCAGTGGTGAAGCTGGGTGGAATCCCAGGTGTGACAGTATGATCTCAGGATCCTAGGGGTCACAAGAAGAACAGGTGGGGTCCGAATGCTTCAGAGTTTCCAGACATCAGTTGGGGAAAAACGGCTGAAAACCACAAAGCTAGATCCTGGCTTTCTGCTGTGTAGCCCTATACTCTGAATCACAGCATGGTAGGGAGTTCACTTTCCTGAGAGGGGTCCAGCAAAAAACAGAACCATGGCAAGACCTCCAGCACACTGCAGGTATGGTGTGGGTCTGTGCCACAAGAATCCATAGAAATAGGTGTTGGGTCTGACTGGGTGGTTCAGATTTTTTTTTTTCCTTCTGTGAGGGCTCACTGAAGGACTGGGGTGCAAATTTTCATTTTCTGGGTAGAAAGCCAGGTGCAGTGATACTCATCTCACCCATTGACACTGCAAGCCCTCAGGGAGTAAAACAGCATCGTAAACTGGAATCCAGAGCTGCTTACATGGAGGCCTGTTTTTGCTGCTGAGGAGAGCTGCTTCTGCGCTAGTTGAAGTACACTTGAGGATCAGGGCAAGGGATCCCTTCCCTAGAAGACCATCACAAAAAGCTCACTCCTCTTAAGTTTACTGATAATAGAGGGCTGCAAAGCTTCAGAGCTTAGGGAAAACACTAAGTAGCACTCTTTGTATTTTTATTTTGTAGTCGTTATTTATTTTTTTCAGGTTTTTCTTATTTTTCATCTCTTTTTAAATAATTTTTATTAGAGAGAGTGTGGGGGGAGGTGTTGGGAAGACGCAGCGAATCTTCAAACGGACGCCCTGCTGAGCATAGAGTCCAACTCTGGGCAGGATCCCAGAACCCAAAAGTAAAAGACCCGAGATGAAACTCAACAACTGAGGCACCCAGTTGTTCTACCCTCCAAGAATAGTTTTAAATGAGAAGAAATTAAAATTAAATCAATCATAAGTATGTAAGAATTAAAAGGAAGAATAGGAGAAGGAAAAGAAACAAGAACGACATGAGCAGAGGAAGAGTAGTCAAGAAGTATTATGAATTTTACTAAAGTGTGGCATGAGACAAAAGTAGAAAGAAAAAAATTACTTTGTTAGTAGTATCTTTGTGGTATGGCCAAATGTGTTTTGTTTTTATTCTAAACACTTGAAAAAATATCTTTCTATTTTTTTAATTTTTTATTTTTTATAAACATATATTTTTATCCCCAGGGGTACAGGTCTGTGAATCACCAGGTTTACACACTTCACAGCACTCACCAAAGCACATACTCTCCCCAATGTCCATAATCCCACCCCCTTCTCCCAA
>NW_026747005.1:0-2190 GCF_022355385.1 Mustela nigripes
GGCCATGGGGAAGGAGGAATTCTAATTTCCGCATCACGTTCACCCCTGGGCAGTGACTGGAGATAAGGTCTAGGTTCTGAAGCCTGAAAACCGAGGTTGGGAAGAGATGACGAACTACAGCCATAGTGGGTCCCTTGTGTCCAGGTTGGACCACAGTCGTTTGGGATGTCTTGTCTCAGGCTGTGCCAGACAGGGCATTAGTATTCAGGGTAGGCTGTATAATTGCTTTACAGTCGAGTGGCATGCATTAGATAATCATATGGAGTTTCTTATTAGCAGCATAGGGCAAATTTTTCTTCTGGAGGGCAGGCAGAGTACTGCATTGTGGCTTCAGAATTCCCAAACTGGAGGGCTTGTGGGCCAGTAGAGTGAGGATGGAAGTCTGAGAACCCAAGCTAGGCCTAGGATCCTGGGTGAGGATATGGCAGGCACAATCTACAGACCTGAATCTAGATCGTGCATCTGAAGTCAGGGCAAGGATCAGACGATCGCTCAGGGACTTTGGAGGTTTATCCTCTTAGTAGGGATGTAGCCATTGGAATGGGCACATACAATTCCCTTGGAGAGGGCAAGAACTGTCGTCAGCTTTGGCTCCAGGGGCCTGAGCTTGTAGGATGTGTAGGCCACGGCTGTTTGGACAGTTGTGTGAAAACACAAACTCGGCTTATGTTTCTGATCATAGGTATGGCTGGACGGATCTACAGATCATGAGGAGAACTCTTCGGGACATGAAAAAAGGGCGAATGTGAGGCTCTTGCTCAGTTTTTCTCTCTGGATATCGTGTCACTCATGGTCTTGAAATTTCCGGGTGACGTCATGGGAAATTGACGAGTCTTACTCTCTGGTTGTTTGGCCCCGTCCAAAGAGTTTGGGGTCACATTGTGGGATGGAAGAAGTCCGTTGTTCTGTTGTTGTTGATTTGTTTTGTTTTGTTTTTCAACCTCAGGTGTCCCACCAAATGAGTGATTCCAGAGTAGAGCCCTGGGGAGGGGCGACTGGTCAACCAGAAATCTGGTTAAAAATTGGGGCCAGGGACATGTCAAGCCCATTATGACATCTAATGGCCCAGCCACTGAGAGGACGTACTAGAGACAGGACTCACCCTGAGGCTCACAATGCGTGTTTATGCCCTCGTCGCACTCAAGAATGGGCGGGCCTCAGGGTGAAGGCTGGTTTCTCCTACACTGAACGTTGGACAACATGCCAACCACAAGGTTTCTTGCCATGGGATAGGAAGTGTGAAATGGACTCTCCCGTGGATGTGTCCTAATATGATTTTGTGTCTATGGAGACCTTGGAATGAAGCGGTGGCACTGGGGCCCTGAAGGGATCTCCTAAATGAGGCTTTCACACAGCTCCATCGTGCCAGTTTCCCATGTGTAGATGAGATTTGTTCTGATGGGTGAGTCAAGAAACAGCCATATGCTGTTATTGAAATCCAGGCCTCTGAGGAGAGTTCCCTGGAAGCCAAACCAATGGATCCGATAGGTGCCTATGGGCCTCTTTGTTCCTTTTTACCTCTGGGGACATCAGTCTACGGGTCTGAGTGCCGGTAGGTGTCAGATGGGCCCAGATTGCCCCTGTTTGTCCTGGGAAGCCACAAATATTGGGATGGCCTCAGGGACTTTGGAGGTTTATCCTATTAGTAGGGTTGTGACCAATCGAATGGGCACATACAATTCCCTTGGAGAGGGCAAACACAGTCGTGAGGTTTGGCTCGAGGGGCCTGAGCCTGTAGGATGTGTAGGCCACGGCTGTTTGGACAGTTGTCTGAAAACACAAACTCGGTTTATTTTTCCTGTCATATGTATGGCAGGACTGATCTACAGACCAAGAGGAGAACTCTTCGGAATATGAAAAAAGGGCGAGTGTGAGGCTCTTGCTCAAGTTTTTGTCTCTGGATAACGTGTCACTCATGGTCGTGAAATTTCCGGGTGACTTCATGGGAAATGGACGAGTCTTATTCTCTGGGGGTTTGGCCCCATTCAAAGAGTTTGGGGTCATTCTCTGGGATGGAAGAAGTCCGTTGTTCTGTTGTTGTTGATTTGTTTTGTTTTGTTTTTCAACCTCAGGTGTCCCACCAAATGAGGAATTCCAGAGTAGAGCCCTCAGGAGGGGCGACTAGACAACCAGAAGTCTGGTTATAAATTGGGGCCTAGGGACATGTCAAGCCCATTATGACATCTAATG
>NW_026747006.1:0-2190 GCF_022355385.1 Mustela nigripes
TTGGGTGCCTTCGAGTGCCGTGTAGGTTCTTACCTGAAGAACTCTTCAGGATATGAAGAATGAGCGAGTCTGAGGCGCGTGCTCAGGCTTTTGTCTCTGGATTTTGTATCAGCGATTGACGTGGAATGTTGGGGAGGCCTCATGGGCCATGGACGAATCTAGCTCTCTGTGGATTTGGCCCGATCCCAATTGTTTTTCGTCAATCTGTGGGATGGGAGGACTCATTTCAGGTTTGTTACCTCAGGTGTCCCACCAAAAGAGGAATTCCAAAGCAGAGCCCTGGGGAAGAGTGAAGACACAACCCGAACTACGGTTAAAAATTGGGGCCTAGGGGCATGGAAAGGCCAATATGCTGTCTCTCCATCCAGGCACTGAGAGGCCTTACGTGAGGCCTGGGCTCAGGCTGACGGTCACAATATGTGTTTGTGACCAATGTGGACCCAAAGCATGGGTGGGGCCTAATGGGCCACACTGGATTCAAGTACACTGAATCTTGGACAACATGCCAACCACAAGGTGTCTTGCCAAGAGGAAACATTTCTGATTTCTGCATTGTTTTCTTACCCGGGCCTGATTGGAGATAAGGTCTAGGTTCTGAAGCCTGAAAACCGAGGTTGAGAAGAGATAATGACCTATGGCCATGGCGGGTCCGATGTGCTCAGTGTGCGGCCAGCTGTCTGGGTGGGGCCAGGAGGTCCAGGATCAGGCTGTGTCAGAAAGAGCATTAGTGCCCAGGTCAGCCTATATATTTGGGGTACAGCCGAATGGTGTGCCCCGTTGATCCTCATTTGGGATTTCTGGGTAGCCACAGAGGGCAATGTTTTTATTCTGGAGGGCCGGCAGAGTGCTGCATTGTAGTTCTGGATTGCCAAACTGGAGGGCTTGTGGGCCAGTAGTCTGAGGTCGGAAGTCTGAGAACCCAAGCTCGGCCTAGGTTTCTGGGTGAGGATATGGCAGGCACAATCTACAGACCTGAATCGAGATCTCATGCATCTGAAGTCAGGGCGAGGATCAGACGATCGCTCAGGTTGGACAGTCTGTTCCTCATGGCCCCTTCTTGAAGGGGGGGTGGATCACGAGGCCATGGGGGTTTTCCCACGATGGGAGTTGTGAGAAGCTCCCAACTGCAAAGATTCTTCTGCAGGACAATTGAGACCTGTTGGTTGGCTTCAGGACAACGATTCTGAGCAGGGTTCTAAGGATGGATGGCTGGGTAGCCCACTCGCATTCCAATTGTCTCCAAGCAACAAGACAGGTTAGATCTGCTGGATCTGGGGGAGCAACCGAGGAGGCTGAGTTGAAATGGACTCTCCGGAGGATGTGTCCTAAGATGATTTTGTGTCTATGGAGACCTTGGAATGAAGCGGTGGCACTGGGTCCCTGAAGCGTTCTCCTAAAGAAAGGCTATCACATAGCTCCATCGTGCAAGTTTCCCATGTGTAGATGAGATTTGTTCTGATGGGTGAGTCAAGAAAGCCATATGCTGTTATTGAAATCCAGGACTCTGAAGAGAGATGCCTGGAAACCAAAGCAATGGATCCGATAGGTGCCTAGGGGCTTGTTCCTTCCTTTTTACCTCTGGGGACATCAGTCTACGGGTCTGAGTGCCGGTAGGTGGTCAGATGAGCCCTGATTGCGCCATTTGTCCTGGGAAGCCATAAATATTGGGATGGCCTCAGGGAATTTGGAGGTTTATACTCTTAGGAGGGTTGTGGCCATTGGAATGGGCAGATACAATTCCCTTGGAGAGGGCAATCACATTTGTCAGGCTTGGCTCCAGGGGCCTGAGCCTGTAGGGTGTGTAGGCCAGGACTGTTTGGATAGTTGTCTGAAAACACAAACTCGGCTTCTGTTTCGGGTCATAGGTATGGCAGGACTGATCTAGAGACCATGAGGAGAACTCTTCGAGATATGAAAAAAGGGCGAGTGTGAGGCTCTGCTCAAGTTTTTGTCTCTGGATATCGTGTCACTCATGGTCGTGAATTTTCCGGGTGACTTCATGGGAAATGGACGAGTCTTACTCTCTGGGGGTATGGCCCCGTCCCAAGAGTTTGGGGTCATTCTGTGGGATGGAAGAAGTCATTTGCTCTGTTGTTGTTGATTTGTTTTGTTTTGTTTTTCAACCTCAGGTGTCCCACCAAATGAGGGATTCCAGAGTAGAGCCCTGGGGAGGGGCGAGTGGACAACCAG
>NW_026747007.1:0-2189 GCF_022355385.1 Mustela nigripes
AAGCCTTGAGGCGGGGAGGGGCAGCAGGCAGCAGGAGCTGGACAGGTGGCCTCACGCAGGAGCACACGGGCGGCGAATCCCGTGGGTCCTGCAGTCCCGACTGGGCCGCAGCACAGCACCCTGGCGCTGCGCGCCCCTCCTCCGCCAGCCCCTCCACGACCTCCCAGACTCTCCACCACATCATCCGTGAGCTCACTTCCCAACTTGTCAATTAGCAAAGCCCCTGCTTCAGGCCGCCTCCAACCAGCCTCGGACCCCCTCCCTCCTGAGTCCTCTGCAAGCTCACTTCCCGCTTTGGAAATTAGCAAAGCCCCTTCTCTGCGCCGCTCCTGCCCCCCACCCTCCTGTGGCCCGGGCCCTGGCTGGGGTGCGGGGCGAAGCCCAGGCGTGCTGCGAGCATTGCCAGTGCCCGCTCTGGGCAGCCTCCTAGCCTGGCTCCCTGAGCGGGTGTCCTCGCGCGGCCTGGCTGGGAAAAGATCATCAGTCCTAAATGCCAGCTGCACTCTTGGGTCAGTTTGCTGTCTTCCAGATTGCGCCCAAAGCCAGGAACCAGCTTCCCCAGCACAGGTCTGGGCTGAGATGCCTTCCAGGGATCTGTCTGAGCAGTCTCCTCGTCTCCAGGCAGGGATGGCACTTCGACCTGGATGTTTGGGTTTTTTGTTTGTTTTTTTGGTCATTGGTTATTACATGACCACCAGGGTAGGTGCTCCACAAAGGGAGTGAAAACAGGACGCCTGATATATAGGCATACGGACATTCTAGAAAAATAGCTTGGAGTTCTCTAGGAAACGCGGCATTGGTCCTTGCACTATGGTTTAATAGAAAAGGGATTATGCACCAAGTTACTTAAATGAGCATAGGTTGAAATCGTTTACTGAGAGTAAATATTTTAAATAGTTATATTTTTAACTAAATCTATCATCAATCATAAATCTATTACACGAAAGTTACAGGCAATTTAAATGCAAGAGCACTCTCTTCAGGGTTTTAAATAATCCGTGTCTGTCTTGGCACATGAGAATGCAAAGATAGGAAATGGTTTGTAAAAGATCATATAATAGCTTTTACTATATGGTATCAGCAAATTATCAAAAAGGAGGGGCCTCCAGCTAAAAACTCAGCTTTGAAAAATGCAGAAAAGCAGCAAACGTTTCCATATCCTCTTGGTGACCAGAGGCATGCTTTGTGCCCCTCATCATCTCTTTTGTGGTTCTGAGGCCCATGGCGCTCAGTAGTTTAGTGTCTTATTCTCTGGCATAGGCCATTGAAGAAATACCAGGCCTAGAGAACAAGGTCCTGTGGATGTCTGAAGAAAGTACAACCTTTTAGATGAAGCTTTCTGGAGAATTTGTTAGTGGTTTGGCCTGCTTCTGATAGGAAGGGAAATTTTTTTTAAAGATTTTATTTCTTTATTTATTTGACAGACAGAGATCACAAGTAGGCAGAGAGCAGGAAGAGAGAGAGAGAGGTGGAAGCAGGCTCCCCACTGAGCAGAGAGCCAGACATGGGGCTCAATGCCAGGACCTTAAGATCATGACCTGAGCCAAAGCCAGAGGCTTTAACTCACTGAGCCACTCCACAGCCCCAGGAAGGGAAATTTTTTAAAGAGAATTTTCTCTTTGAATCTATTTTGAGGTTTGGTTTGTGGTTCTTTCTGACTTCTCATGAAGATGGAATTATTTCTGAGGTTGCTTGTCAGGAACCGCATATCATATCGAGCTAACTTGTTAGCAATAAATAAATAAATAAATAAATAAAAGCTCAAGTGTTGGTATAAAGCTATTATGCTTTTCAAAACTCCGAACTATAATTCATGTACCGTGGTCGTTCTTTATCATATCACAAAGGAGAGAGGTGGCAGAAACGCACTTTCAGGTTAATTTTTTTACAAGGAAGATTGACTTATAAACCTACTTTGTTATTCCCTTTCACTCAATTTCCCTGTACCTCCCTTTCTATGAATTGTAACAGTAACCCATCATTATTTTTATTGTTGGCACGCGCTTTGTGAACCATAAAGTGTACGCTATAAATGGGAGCGCTTTTCTTTTTTTGCAGTTTACGAAAAACTAATATTTTTAAATTTATTTTTTATTTATTTTCAGCATGACAGTATTCATTCTTTTTGTACCACACCCAGTGCTCCATGCAAGCAGTGCCTTCTATAATACCCACCACCTGGTACCCCA
>NW_026747008.1:0-706 GCF_022355385.1 Mustela nigripes
CGATCCCAGGACCCTGAGATCATGACCTGAACCGAAGGCAGCGGCTTAACCCACTGAGCCACCCAGGCGCCCCCCTTTCTTGTTTCTTAAGAAAGGCTTGTACCGCTATATATTTTCCTCTCAGGACTGCCTTTGTTGTGTTCCACAGATTTTGAACCGTTGTATTTTCATTATCATTTGTTTCCATGGTTTTTTTCAATTCTTCTTTAAAATCCCTGTTGACCCATTCATTCTTTAGAAGGATGCTGTTTAGTCTCCATGTATTTGGGTTCTTTCCAAACTTCCTCTTGTGGTTGAGTTCTAGCTTCAGAGCATTGTGGTCTGAAAATATGCTGGGAATGATCCCAGTCTTTTGATACCGGTTGAGTTCTGATTTAGGACCGAGGATGTGATCTATTCTGGAGAATGTTCCATGTGCACTAGAGAAGAATGTGTATTTTGTTGCTTTGGGATGAAATGTTCTGAATATATCTGTGATGTCCATCTGGTTCAGTGTGTCGTTTAAGGCCTTTATTTCCTTGCTGATCTTTTGCTTGGATGATCTGTGCATTTCAGTGAGGGGACTGTTAAAGCCCCTACTATTATTGTATTATTGTTGATGTTTTTCTTTGATTTTGTTTTAATTGGTTTATATTGTTGGCTGCTCCCACGTTGGGGGCATAGATATTTAAAATTGTTAGATCTTCTTGTTGGACAGACCCTTTGA
>NW_026747008.1:806-2189 GCF_022355385.1 Mustela nigripes
ATAGTGTCCTTCCTCATCTCTTATTATAGTCTTTGGCTTATAATCTAATTGATCTGATATGAGGATGGCCATTCCTGCTTTCTTCTGATGTCCATTAAATGGTAAATTCTCACTTTAAATCTGGAGGTGTCTTCGGGCTTAAAATGAGTTTCTTGGAGGCAACATATAGATGGGTTTTGTTTTTTTTATCCATTCTTATACCCTGTGTCTTTTGATTGGGGAATTTAGCCCATTAACATTCAGAGTAACTATTGAGAGATATGAATTTAGTTCCATTGTATTGCCTGTAAAGTGACTGTTACTGTATATGGTCTCTGTTCCTTACTGATCTACCACTTGTAGGCTCTCTCTTTGCTTAGAGGACCCCTTTCAATATTTCCTGTAGAGCTGGTTTGGTGTTTGCAAATTCTTTCAGTTTTTGTTTGTCCTGGAAGCTTTTAATCTCTCCTATTTTCAATGATAGCCTAGCTGGATATAGTATTCTTGGCTGCATGTTTTTCTTGTTTAGTGCTCTGAATATACCATGTCAGCTCTTTCTGGCCTGCCAGGTCTCCGTGGATAAGTCTGCTGCCAATCTAATATTTTACCATTGTATGTTACAGACTTCTTTTCCCGGGCTGCTTTCAGGATTTTCTCTTTGTCACTAAGACTTGTAAATTTTATAACTAGGTGACGGGGTGTGGACCTATTTTTATTGATTTTAACGGGGGTTCTGTGCACCTCCTGGAGTTTGATGCTTGTTCCCTTTGCCATATTGGGGAAATTCTCTCCGATAATTCTCTCCAGTATACCTTCTGCTCCCCTCTCTTTCTTCTTCTTCTGGAATCCCAATTATTCTAATGTTGTTTCGTCTTATGGTGTCACTTATCTCTCGAATTCTCCCCTCGTGGTCCAGTAGCTGTTTGTCCCTCTTTTGCTCAGCTTCTTTATTCTCTGTCATTTGGTCTTCTATATTGCTAATTCTTTCTTCTGCCTCATTTATCCTAGCAGTGAGAGCCTTCATTTTTGATTGCACCTCATTAATAGCTTTTTTGATTTCAACTTGGTTAGATTTTAGTTCTTTTATTTCTCCAGAAAGGGCTTTTATATCTCCCGAGAGGGTTCCTCTAATATCTTCCATGCCTTTTTTGAGCCTGGCTAGAACCTTCAGAATCGTCATTCTGAACTCTAGATCTGACATATTACCAATGTCTCTATTGATTTAGGTCTCTAGCCTTCGGTACTGCCTCTTGTTCTTTTTTTTGTGATGAATTTTTCCGCCTTGTCATTTTGTCCAGATAAGAGTATATGAAGGAACAAGTAAAATACTAAAAGGGTGGCAACAACCCCAGGAAAATATGCTTTAACCAAATCAGAAGAGATCCCAAATTGTGAGGGGGGAGA
>NW_026747009.1:0-2189 GCF_022355385.1 Mustela nigripes
TAAGATCAAGGGTACATGAATCAAAAATTATGCTGGTGGCCAAAAAAATTACAAAAAAAAAAAAATGCCAGTGTATTCCTAGGGGTAACAGTGAGTGGTCCCACTGAACCAGTATAATACACTGGTTGCTGACTCAGAAAAAATACTCTAATGCTGTAAGGTATCACATGTAGTTATGCTGTGAATGAGTCTCCAAAAAGGCTATTCCACATTCTATCAAACAAGTTGCTTCAGAATGGAAGGGAATAGGATAAGACCAGTGAATTTTATGGTCATGGATCCTTTGCTGCAGTCTTTGGATGTGAAGTAAATTCCTTGTTCAGAAGATAAACGGCATGTAATCCTATGATTTGGGGCAGTGGATAAGGAATTCTGAAAAGTCCAAGATGATGCTTTTGGTAGAATAAATAAATGAAACTTGATCATTCTCTTATAGCATACACAAAGATAAACTCGAAATAGATAAAAGACCTCAACGTGAGGCAGGAATCCATCAGAATTCCAGAAGAGAACATAGGCAGTAACCTCTTCAACATCAGCCACAGCAACTTCTTTCCAGATATGTCTCCAAAGGTAAAGGAAACAAAAGGAATCACATGGCCCAATTGGTGGAGTGTCATGGACAGCAACCTGTACTTGTTACAAAGCCTTTTCCTGTTCTGAGCCCATCTCAAAAATAGCAGTTTATCTGGTCACTTCATAAATGGGCTGGTATGATACACCCAAATGAGGATGATACAGTGTCCAGAATCCACAGGAACCCACTAGGTGTTGTGACTCTTTTTCGGATACAGGAGGGGCCACATGCAGCAACTTACCCTTTACCTCAGAAGGGAAATGTCCATGTGCCCTATATCACTGACCCCTAGAAATTTCACAAGTATAAGGTCTCTAAATATTTTTTTTTAAGTAGACACCACACCCAATGGGGGGTTGGAACTCACAACCCTCAAATCAAAAATTGCATGCTCTATGCAGTGACCCTGGCTGGGTCCAGGTACTCTGGATTTTGTTGGGTTTATTTCTCCCCCTCTGTCATGCACATTTCTTACCAGGAAGCACTGAACAGTTGCTACTTCTTGCTCACTGGTGTCAAACATCATAATGCCATGTGTGTATTGGGCCAGTTTGATATCTTTGTGGGAAAGAAAGACAACAAGAATCCTGAGAAATACTTGCACATCATATATCTGATAATGACTTGAACTTGTATACAGGAAGAATTCACAAAACACACTAATTAAAAAGCAATTTACTCAAAAGAATTAACTCAATTAAAAACTTGGCCGGGGGCGCCTGGGTGGCTCAGTGGGTTAAGCCGCTGCCTTCGGCTCAGGTCATGATCTCAGGGTTCTGGGATCGAGTCCCGCATCGGGCTCTCTGCTCAGCAGGGAGCCTGCTTCCTCCTCTCTCTCTCTCTCTGCCTGTCTCTCCATCTACTTGTGATTTCTCTCTGTCAAATAAATAAGTAAAATCTTAAAAAAAAATAAAAAATAAAAAAAATAAAAACTTGGCCGGGATTTGAACATACTTCACCAAACAAGATATCAAAACAGGACACAAGAAGATGCTTTATACAGTGTGTTATCAGCAAAATGCATGTGAAAACTACAACTTATTTGTATAAATGACCAAGGCTGAGAAGACTATTCTTACTGGAAGCAACATCACAGACCTTCTGTGCTCAAGGAGGCAACAAAATGAGTTAAGAGGTATTTATACAAAATTGAAGGGGTCAGTAGGTTTAAGCCATTTGCGTTATGTTGAAGCCACCTCTGCACACCATCCTGCTTCCTCCACCCTTCTACTAAGTTTTCAGAATGACATTATTTTATCAGTGCTGTTTTCCCTCCTCCATTTTGGCTTGCACAAGCAAAATTATAAGGAAGCAAGAATATTGATTAATCAGTCTGCCAAAGCAGATGCTGTTTGCTTTCCCCTAGCTGCCAATCAAGTCCCTTGTGAAGCCTGAACATTTTTTCTACTCTTCAAGTAGTAAATCACAATGTTACAAAGAAGTAAATTTTTATTTTTCTGAAGGAAAGTTCATTGACAACTTACTTCGTAATGCACAAAAGGCAAACCCAAACACATATACTGCCATGTTCAAAATCCCTCATTTCCTTTAAGTTGGGGTAAAATACAAAGTCTCTGAATGAGCCTCCAAGGGCATGTGTGATCCCATCCAT
>NW_026747010.1:0-2189 GCF_022355385.1 Mustela nigripes
GGTGGAGCTCTAATCAGCAGGAGAACAGTAGGAGTCCATGCCCCAAGGGCCAAAGGCATGATTACCTCTGGGCCCTAAGCTTGAAGACCAGGGAATCTGCATGCCAGTCTCCACTGGCCAAACTGCAGTATTCTCTTGGGAATCTTCTGTTTCATGACACGGAGGGCTTTCATGTGGCCATGGATTTGACAGCCATGCTGTCTGTCCCTCGAGTCCTCACCAGCATCACGCTCCGGCTTGGGAGGGTTCTTCATGCACATGGAAGCATCCAAAGCCAGTTCTGCAAGGAAAAGCACATTGACAGGATCCGCTGTGATTCATGATCTTTCTGGACCTCCACCTACATTGATGTCAAAGAAGGACAGTGGCCAGAATGAGAAAGGCCATCTGACAGATCACAGGGCCGTGGACACAGTTTGATTACTTCCGGTTTTGGCTCTCTCTCTCATACTCAAGTAAGGCTCACTGGGCCAGGAGGCCAACAGGTTCCCAATGGACAAAAGTGAAAGCACGAGAAACGATCGGTAAAAAGAAACAGTTCTGGGAAAGAGAAGTTTCCACACACAAGGAAATCGTGCTGGAAAGAGGCTGTACTCTTGTTGAGAAGAGACTGTAGAGCGCAGCAAAGTCTAGGTTGCAGGGAAGCCTTTCGGGGTCAACCAGGGAAGAGCACGTTGGGGAATGCATACAACATGCATCAACATGGCCAGCGTTTCATACCTGTGCACTACGTATAATATACACACCGGATAGACAACATGTGTGTGACCTAAGATAGAAATGTCTGTGTCTGTATGTATATATGTATGTATAAGGGAGTCAGTGATTAATGAGGGATTTGCGGACAGGACCAGAGCATTCTACCCCCGCTCTGCTCAGCTGCATCGAGTAAAAGAAAAGACACGGAATCCAAAAGAACGAGAAAAGCAGTGGTGAGAAACAGGTGACCATGGACATGTTGCATGGAGGAGTCGGTGGGAACAAGTCAGAGTAAAAGCATCTGCCCCAGTGTGTAATTGTGTATTCACCCCCAGCTGATAGGATGAAACCTAATCCCCCAGTGTGATGGTATGATGGGGTGAGCCTTTGGGAGGCAGCTCCTCCCCTAGAAGGGATTCGCGCCCTATGAAAGAGACCTCACAGGGTTCCCTCGCCTCTCTGCACTGTGAGGACAGAGCCAGAAGGCAGCCACCTCTGAGCCAGGAAGGCAGTGTCACCAGGCCCCGAATGTGTCCCTGTTTGATTGTGGTTCTGGCGCGCCTCCGGAACGGTGAGATACCGATTTCTGTTGTTAAGAAGTCAGCCTGTCTGAGGCATTTTTGTTATTATAAGCAGGGCAGACCAAGGAGCTGGCATGGAGCTTTGTTTCTTGCTCAGGCCTCCATGGGAGGTGAGTCACAGAGGGAGGGAGAGGGCCAGCGGGTCGGGGCAGGACGGTGGGCGCCAAGAAGTGACAAGCCTCAGGGAGAAGACAGTAAAGAAGGTGAGTTCTAAGGCCCTGGTCCACGCTGGGCTTCCCCGAGCACTCACTGAGCTCTTTCTCCAGGGCCCTCCCTGGTGCCACAGTGCTGCTACTGATGTGGCCTCCCCCTGGGAACAGCATCTCCTCAATTCTCAGGGATGTCAGCTCCTGACCGAAGAGCCCCAAGGCATCCCAGGCTCCAGGAAGGGACTCTGAGTGCTGGTGGGGAAGGAAGACAGGATGCAGAGGAGGGTGGAAATGCTCAGTCTTCAGGACATCTGAGCAGAGGTGGATCCTGATGAGCAGGAGGCTGGGCAGGAGGCCCCGGAGATGAAGGGAGCAGATGGACTAGATGGAGGACCCGAAGAGAGAGTGACTTGTATACTTCATGGGGTAAAGTGGACCATTCTCAGCTTAGAAAAGGAAAAAACAAAAATCAGTAGTACGCGGTGTTGCGAGGCGAGTATTTCTACAGTGTCTGTGAGCACCGAACAGGGCAGATGGGCTTGACGATGCTGAAGGAGAGAAAACTGGGCGCATGAGCCTTTCTGAGAAAGGCAGGCAGGATGGGGTCCGGCGATAGTAGATCTGCCTAAAACTGCTCTTCCCCACATGAAACAATGCCCTGACACCATTTCCAAGAGTTGAAACCCCACAGGCATCTGAGGATTCGATGTGACAAATTCATACATATTGTCATGCAATTTTGTTGCATCAGGGCCCCTAT
>NW_026747011.1:0-2188 GCF_022355385.1 Mustela nigripes
CCCCTTGGCCCCAATTTTTAACCATAGTTCGGGTTGTCCCTTCACTCTTCCCCAGGGCTCTGCTTTGGAATTCCTCTTTTGGTGAAACACCTGAGGTAACAAACCTGAAAGGTGTCCTCCCATCCCACAGATTGACGAAAAACAATTGGGATGGGGCCAAGTCCACAGAGAGCAAGATTCGTCCATGGCCCATGAAGCCTCCCAAAATTCCACAGCCATCGCTGATAAAAAATCTAGACACAAAATCCTGAGCATGCGCCTCAGACTGGCTCATTCTTCATATCCTGAAGAGTTCTTGAGATAAGAACCTACACGGCACTCGAATGCACCCAAAATATATAGTCTAACCTGGGCACTAATGCACTGTCTGACAACCTGAGCCCGGACCTCGTGACCAACACCCAGACAGCTGACCGCACACCTAGCACATCTGACCCGCCATGGCCTTAGATCATCATCTCTTCCCTACCTCAGTTTTCAGGATTCAGAACCTAGAACTTATCTACAATCACTGCCCAGTGGTGACTGTGATGCAGAAATCAGAACTCTTCCTTACCCATGGCAAGAAACCTTGTGGTTGGCATGTTGTCCAACGTTCAGTGTAGGAGAAACAAGCATTCACCCTGAGGCCCCGTCCTTTCTTGATTGCGACGAGGGCATAAACACGCATTGTGACCCTCAGCTTGAGTCCTGTCCTCTATTACGTCCTCTCAGTGGCTGGACCATTAGATGTCATAATGGGCTTGACATGTCCCTAGGCCCCAATTTTTAACCAGATTTCTGTTTGTCCAGTCACAACTCCCCAGCGCTCTACTCTGGAATCCCTAATTTGGTGGGACACCTGAGATTGAAAAAAAAAAAAAAAAAAAAACAAAACAAAACAAAACAACAACAACAGAACAACGGAATTCTTCCATCCCACAGAATGACCCCAAACTCTTTGGACGAGGCCAAACCCCCAGAGAGTAAGACTCGTCCATTTCCCAAGACGTCATCCGGAAATTTCACGACCATCAGTGACACGATATCCCGAGACAAAAACTTGAGCAAGACCTCACACTCGCCCTTTTTACATATCCCGAAGTGTTCTCCTCATGGTCTGTAGATTAGTCCTGCAATACCTATGACCCGAAACATAAGCCGAGTTTGTGTTTTCAGAAAACTGCCCAAGCAGCCCTGTCCTACACACCCTACAGGCACAGGCCCATGGAGCCAAACATGACGACTGTGCTTGACCTCTCCAAGGGAATTTATGTGCCCATTGCAATGGCCACAACCCTACTAATAGGATAAACCTCCAAAGTCCCTGAGGCCATCCAAATATTTGTGGCTTCCCAGGACAAACGGGGGCAATTTGGGCCCATCTGAGCACCTACTGTCACTCAGACCCGAAGACTGATGTCCCCAGAGTAGGAAAGGAACGAACAGGCCCCTAGGCACCTATCGGATCCATTTCTTTGGTTTCCAGGCATCTCTCCCCAGAGGCCTGGATTTCAATAACAGCATATGGCTGTTTCTTGACAAACCCATCAGAACAAATCTCATCTATTCATGGGAAACTTGCACGATGGAGCTGTGTGAAAGCCTCTCTTTAGGAGAACCCTCCAGGGCCCCAGTGCCACTGCTTCATGCCAAGGTCTCCATAGACACAAAATCATGTTAGGACACATCACGAGAGAGTCCATTTCAACTCAGCCTCCTCGGTTGCTCCCCCAATTCCAGCAGATCTAAACTGTCTTGTTGCCTGGAGACAATTGGAATGCGAGGTGGGCTACCCAGCCATCCATCTTAGAACCCTGCTCAGAATCCTTGTACTGGAGAAAACCAACAGGTCTCAATTGTCCTGCAGATGAATCTTTGCAGTTGGGAGATTATCACAACTCCCATCGTGGGAAAACCCCCATGGCCTCGTGATCCACCCCCCCTTCAAGAAGGGGCCATCAGGGACAGAATGTCCAACCTGAGCGTTCGTCAGATCCTCGCCCTGACTTCAGATGCACGAGATCTCAATTCAGGTCTGTAGATTGTGCCTGCCATACCCTCACCCAGAAACCTAGGCCTGGCTTGGGTTCTCAGACTTCCGTCCTCAGACTACTGGCCCACAAGCCCTCCAGTTTGGCAATCCAGAACTACAATTCAGCACTCTGCCTGCCCCCCAGAGGGCAATGTTTTTCTTCTGGAGGGCAGG
>NW_026747012.1:0-2187 GCF_022355385.1 Mustela nigripes
GTCATGGTTAGGTTTAGGGTCAGGGCCAGGGTCAGGTTTAGGGTCAGCGTCTGGTATAGGCAAAGTTCAGGTTTAGGGTTATGATCATAGTCAGGTATAGCGTCAGGGTTATTGTTAAAGTTTAGAGTTAGTGTTAGGGTTAGCGTTAGGTTGACGGTTAGGGTTAGACTTGTTAGGGTCACAGTTCGTGTTAGGGTTAGTGGTAAGTGTTAGGGTTAGGTTCAGCGATAGGATTCGGGGGAAGGCCCATGTTAGTGTAGGGTTAGGGTTACATTTAGGGTTAGAGTTAGGGTCAGGCTCACAGTCAGGGTCAGGTTTAGTGTTTAGGTCAGGGTCGAAATCACTGTAAGGTCAGGGTTAGGTTTATCGTCATGGTCTGGGTCAAGGTCAGGGTGAAGTTTAGCGCCAGTGTCAGGTTTAGTGTCATGTTCAGGTATTGGTTTAAAGTACACATTTGGGTCAGGAACACGGGTATGTGGTGGTTAGTGTTAGTGTCATGGTTAGGATTAGGGTCATGGTCAGGGTCAGGTGAAGGTCATGGCCAGGGTCAGGGTTAGGGTCAGGCTTTGGTTTTGGGTCAATGTTCGGTTCAGTGTCACATTAGGTTTTGGCGGTAGGTTTTGTGATTGGGGTTAGGTTTGGAGTTAGAAGTAGGGTTATGGTTAGGGTAGTGTTAGACAGCGTAAGGTCAGGGTTAGGGTTTGGTTTAGGGTAGCGGTTATTGTTAGGGTCAGGATCAGCATTACATTTAGGTTCAGGGTCCTTATTATGGTCATCGTTAGAGTTACCATTAGGTTTAGGGTTAGGGACAGGATCACAGTCACGGTCAGGGTTAGGGTTAGGGTGAGGGTTAGGTCAGCGTCAGGGTTAGGATTAGGGTCAGGGTCAGGGTCATGTTTACGTATGAGTCATGGTAACGGTAATGTCAGAGTTAGGTATAGGTTCAGGGTCCACATCAGGGTCAGTGTCAGGCTTAGGTTTAGTTTTAGGGTTCCGGTCAGCATCACAGCCAGTGTCAGGGTCAGGGTCAGGGTAAGGGCTTGGGTTTGGGTTTGGGGCAGGCTTACAGTCAGTGTCAGGATAAGGGTTAGTGGTGACTGATAGGGTTAGTCCCTCTTCTGGGTCATGGACTCATTCCTTCAAGGTCTCAGGATAAACCCTGGGCAGAAGGGTGTCGACCCTACACCTGATCCCACTTAACCATCCTTAAACTGGGGTGTGAACATGACTTGCCCACCACAGGTCCAAACCCTCATCAGCCTGATCCTGCTTGGGGCATCTCCACCTACGATGGCATGGCCAGGACCTCTTTACACACAGACACACAGACACCCAGAGGCACACACACACACACACAAACACACACACACACACACACACACACACACACGCAGAGACAGGGAGGAGATCTAGGGCTACACCCATAGATCAGAAGGTGTGGGACTCTCTGACTCTTAGCCCACTGGTGTCACCTTTTGATTTTATTAGCCAAAGGGCCTGCGGCTTTGGGGAAACCTGATATGAACTGCCAGGGAGGGGACGTGTCTGGCGGGCGAGCTCAATTCTCCCTATATCCTCTGGGATTCAGTACAGTAGAAGAACATGTTGCTTCCTTAGGATGTGCCTAGAAATGATCTGCACAGGGGGTTTTCTCTGTTATGGGGTGCCGTGATACGTGGTTTCAAATTGCATTGGGCTCTGTCGTCAGGGAAGTGAGGTCACCACTGCCTTGGGGCACCTTACCGAACTTCCTGCTCCACCAGAGCTCCCTGAGCCGCCCGTACCCAAGCTGCTCAAGGCTCACACACCGTTCAATGCAGTGCCCATCCAGTGACCCCCATACAGCCTCCTCCCAGACCCTAGGAGGCCTGGGTGCAGCTGTTGTCCCCGCTGGAGGGAACAGAGCTGGGTTTAGACCAGATTAGTGTTAGGGTTAGGGCTAAGACATATGTAGGGTCAGGGTTAGGGTTGGACGACTTTGGGGTCAGGGTTAGCGTAAGGCTTAGGGTAAGGGTCAGGGTTAGGGTTAGGTTCATGGTTAGGTTTAGGGTCAGGATCACAGTAGGGTCAGGGTTAGTGTTACGGTCACAGGGTCAGGTTCAGTGTTAGGCTGACGGTTAGGTTTAGGTCCAGGCAGGGTCATGGTCAGATTTAGGGTCAGGTTCAAGTTTTGGTGTGGGGGCAAGG
>NW_026747013.1:0-2187 GCF_022355385.1 Mustela nigripes
TGTTTTCTGCTTCATGTGTCCCCCCAGTAGAGGGATTCTGGAGCATAGCAGTGGGTACTGACAACTTGAATACTCGCTCTCTGGTTAAGCCTGGGGGCCTATGTATATGACAAGCCCCATATGCGGGATCTTGGTCCAGCCACTGAGAGGCGTTACTTTAATACGGGACTCACGCTGCAGGTCACAATGCATGTCTGTGCCCTAGGCGGCCCTCAAGCACTGGCGTGGCCTTTCCGACAATGCAGGTTTTCCACATTGAACGTTGGACAACATGCCAATCACAAGGTTTCTGGCCATGGGGAAGGAGGAATTCTAATTTCTGCATCACGTTCACCCCTGGGCAGAGATTGGAGATGAGGCCTAGGTTCTGAATCCTGAAAACCGAGGTTGGGAAGAGCTGACGACCTACGGCCATAGCGGGTCCTATGTGTCCAGGTTGCGGCCAGTTGTCTGGGTGTCGTTTGAGATGTCTGGTCTCAGGCTGTGCCAGACAGGGCATTAGTATACAGGGTAGGCTGTATCAATTGCTTTACAGTCGAGTGGCATGCATTAGATAATCATTTGGGGTTTCTTATTAGCAGCATAGGGCAAAGTTTTTCTTCTGGAGGGAAGGCAAAGTGCTGCATTGTGGCTTCGGAATTCCCAAACTGGAGGGCTTGTGGGCCAGGAGAGTGAGGACGGAAGTCTGAGAACACAAGCTAGCCTTAGGTTTCAGGGCAAGGACATGGCAGGCACACTCTGCAGAGCTGAATTGAGATCTCATGCGTCTGAAGTCAGGTCGAGGATCAGACTTTGTCTCAGGTTGGAGTTACTGTCCATGTTGGCCCCTTCATGAAGGGGGGCGCATTATGAGGCCATGGGGGTTTTCCCCACTATTGGAGTTTTGAGATGCTCCAAATCGCAAGGATTCCTTCTGTGGGACAATTAAGATTTGTTGCATGGCTCCAGGACGTCTCATAAGATATTTTTCCAGAGCAGGGTTCTAAGTATGGAAGCCTGGGCAGCCAGCCTCACATTCCAATTGTCTCCTAGCAACAAGAAACATTGATCTGCTGGCTTGCGGTAGCAACAGAGGGGGCTGAGTTGAAATGGACTTTCCTGAGGATGGTCTTAATGTTGGTTTGAGTTCATGGAGACCTTGGTATGGGGCAGTGGCACAAGGGCCCTGAATGATTCTCCTAACCAGAGGTTATGACAAAGCTCCAATGAGCAAGTTTTCCATGGGGAGACGAGATTTGTTCTTATTGGTGCCTCAGGAAACCACCATATGCTAGTATTGGAAACCAGGCCTCTGAGGAGAGATGCCTGGAAACCAAAGCAATGGATCTGATTAGGGCCGAGGGGCCTGTCCGGTTCAATATTCTTCTCTGGAAACATCTGTTGTCAGAGTGGAGGTAGTTGCTCAGCTGGTTTGAGATCATCCCTGTTTGTCCTGGGCGGCCTACACTATATGAATGGCCTCGGTGACTTTGGAGGTTTTTCCTAATTTGCAAGGTTGTGGCTAATGGAATGGGAAGAATTCCCTTGAAAGGGAAGCAAAGTCCTGAGGTGTGGCTCCAGGGACCCAAGTGTGGAGCATGTGTGGTCCAGGGCTATTTGGACAAAAGTCTGAAAACACAAACTCCACTTAGGTTTGTGAATGTAGGTATGGCCGGCCCGATCTATAGACCGTGAGGAGAACTCTTCGGGATATGAACAAAGGGCGAATGTGAGGTGCTTGCTCATGCTTTTTTTTTCTGGATATGTGTCACCGATTGCCATGGAATGTCGGGGTGTCCCCATGGGCCATCGATGAGGCTCCCTTTCTGGGGATTTGACCCGATCCCAATAGTTTGGGGTCATTCTGTGGGAATGGAGGAGGCCTTTCGGTTTTTTTTTTTACCTCAGGTTGACCACCAAAAGAGGGATTCTAGAGCAGAGTCCTGGGGAGGGGCGACTGAACAACCAGACCTCTGGTTAACATTGGGAGCTAAGAACATGGCAAGCCCCATATGTGGGCTCTTGTTCCAGACACTGAGAGGCCTTCCTTGAGGATAGGGCTCACACTGAGTTTCACAATGTGATTTTGTGCCCAAGGAGCCCCTCAAGTCAGGGCGTGGCCTAATGTACCATGTTGGTTTCTCCTACACTGAACGTTTCACAATATGGCAACCACAAGTTTTCTGGCCATGGGGAAGAAGGAGTTCT
>NW_026747014.1:0-2187 GCF_022355385.1 Mustela nigripes
GTCAATAAAAACGTATCTATCAATAATCACTCTCAATGTGAATGGCCTAAATGTGTCAATAAAATGGCACAGGGTTGCAGACTGGATAAAACGACAGGACCCATCCATATATTGTCTACAAGAAACCCATTTTGAACCCAAAGATACACCCAGACTGAAAGTGAAGGGATGGAGAAGCATCTTTCATGCCAATGGTCCTCAAAAGATTCTCATATCAGACAAATTAGATTTTAAACTAAAGACTGTAGTCAGAGATACAGAAGGACACTAAATCATTCTCAGAGGGACTATCCACCAAGATGATCTAACAATTGTAAATACCTATGCCCCCAATATGGGAGCAGCCAATTACATAAGAAAACTGTTAATCAAGATAAAGAGTCATATTGATATGAATACATTAATAGTAGGAGATCTTAACACACCTCTCTCAGAAATAGATCATCAAAGCAGAAAATCAATGAAGAAACAAGAGCATTGAATGAAACACTGGACCAGATGGACCCCATAGATATATACAGAATATTCCACCCTAAAACAACAGAATACTCATTCTTCTCAAGTGCACATGGAACCTTCTCAAGAATAGACCACATACTGGGTCACAAATCAGGACTCAACCAATACCAAAAGACAGAGATTATTCCCAGCATATTCTCAGATAACAATGCTTTGAAACTGGAGCTCAATCACAAGGAAAAGTTCCGAGGGAACTCAAACACCTGGAAGTGAAAGGCCACCTCGCTTAAGAATGCTTGGATCAATCAGGAGATTAAAGAAGAACTGAAACGATTAATGGAAACCAATGAGAATGAAGACACTTCGGTCCAAAACCTATGGGATACAACAAAGGCGATCCTAAGGGGGAAATACATAGCCATCCAAGCCTCCCTCAAAAATATCGAAAAATCCAGAGCACAGCAGCTGTCTCTACACCTTAAAGAACTGGAGAATCAACAACAAATCAAACCAACTCCACACATAAGAAGGGAAATCATCAAGATTAGAGCTAAAATCAATGAGGTAGAAACCAGAGATACAGTAGAACGTATCAATGAAACTAGAGGCTGGTTTTTTGAAAGAATCAATAAGATCGATAAACCATTGGCCACACTAATCCAAAAGAAAAGAGAGAAAGCCCAAATTCATAAAATTATGAATGAAAAGGGAGAGATCACAACTAACACCAAGGAAGTAGAAACAATCATCAGAAGTTATTATCAACAGTTATATGCCAATAAGGTAAGCAACCTAGATGAAATGGATGCATTCCTGGAAAACTATAAGTTCCCAAAACTGAACCAGGAAGAAATCGACAACCTGAATAGATGGATATCTAGTAACGAGATTGAAGCAGTGATCAAAAACTTCCCAATAAACAAGAGCCCAGGACCCAACAGATTCCCTGGGGAATTCTAACAAACTTTCAAAGAAAAAATAACACCTATTCTCCTGAAGCTCTTTCAAAAAATTGAAGCAGAAGGAAAACTTCCAGACTCTTTCTATGAAGCCAGCATTACCCTGATCCCCAAACCAGGCAAAGACCCTTCCAAATTGAAGAATTTCAGACCAATATCACTGATGAATATGGAGGCTAAGATTCTCAACAAGATCCTAGCAAACAGGATCCAACAGCACATTAAAAAGATTATCCACCATGACCAGGTGGGATTCATTCCTGTGCTACAAGCATGGTTCAACATTCACAAATCAATCAGTGTGGTGGAACAAATTAATAAGAGAATAGAGAAGAACCACATGGTCCTCTCAATCGATGCAGAAAAATCATTTGAAAAAATCCAGCATCTGTTCCTGATTAATACGCTTCAAAGTATAGGGATAGAGGGAACATTCCTGAACTTCATCAAATCTCTCTATGAGAGACCCACAGCAAATATCATCCTCACTGGGAAAAAGCTTGCATCCTTCCCGTTGAGATCAGGAACATGACAAGGATGCCCACTCTCACCACTCTTGTTCAACATAGTATTAGAAGTCCTAGCAACAGCAATCAGACAACAAAGAGAAATAAAATGTATCCAAATTGGCAATGAAGAAGTCAAACTCTCTCTCTCTTTCAGATGACATGATTCTTTATATGGAAAACCCAAAAGACTCCACCCCCAAACTACTAGAATTTATACAGCAATTCAGTAACGTGGCAGGATACAAAGTCAATGTGCAGAA
>NW_026747015.1:0-2186 GCF_022355385.1 Mustela nigripes
TGTGCCCTCGACCTGTGCTAAACCCTCAGGGTAAGAGAATCCTACACAGGACCTTAGCCACCAGCACATTCTAAGATCTCCATCGTAATAAACCAGCATTGTGGGCCATCTTCCAGAGATTCCATGTCAACTCAAGGCCTTGGTCTTCGCCCCAGAGCCACCAGTACGAACCTGCTATGTTCCTCAGCTGTAATGGTCAATGGAGGTATGCTTTCCAGTCATCCACGCTGGAGAGCTCTGCTAACCAAACTTTCCACAGGGGAGACAATGGAGCAAACAAACCAGACTCTACCTGTCCAGTAGAATGAAACAGTGCTGTTTGGAGTATCACACAAGCCTTAGCGTGGGAACCCTCCACGGACTCTTGACGCCACCCCTCTATTTATGAGTCATCTTAGACGCAAACCACAGTGTGAGCAAACATCTGACATCTGCCCTTATTCAGGTGCTGGAAATCTTGAATAAGGTGCTGCACATTGGAACTGCTTTCGGTTTGGCACTGAATTGAAACATAGCTTGTATTTACAATTCCATACTCACCCTACTCGTCCCTTAGCCATCTTGATAGGGAATTCTGGGGCCACAGTGCAGCATTCTGTCTTCCCTGTAGAAAGAAGAAGTGCCTGGTGAGTATTCCTAGAAACCCCATATGAGGATCAATCTCCTCGGCCCTCGAGGGAACCTTGATTTATAGGCTGCCCTGGATAATGCTGTGTCTGACAGAGCCTGAGCCCCACTTAGTGTCAGCCACCCAGAGATCAGTCCCCAAATCTAGCATGTGGGACCGACCATGGAACACATCCGTCATCTCTACTCATCCTTGGTGTTCAGGCACCCGTACACAGACCTTTGCTAGAATCCCTGCCAAAGCAATACCTGAAGCACAATAGAGAACTCCTCCTTCCCCATGGAAGAAGCCTGACTGTTGGGGTGGGTGTCCAACTCTCAATGTGGGAGTCAGGTACATAGGCAATGAAATCATGCTACTTCCGACGGCAGCCCTGGGCACAAACCAATATTGTGACTCTCAGCATGAGCATGCTTTCAAACAAGCCCTCCCAGTTTCACCACGAGGATCCCGTTTTTCAGGCCTGGTACACCACTAAGCCCTAATCCTAACACTTAGTGGGGTTTTCAGGCGCCCAGACCCAGAGTCCCTCTCTGGAATCCCTGTTATAGAGCACCTCTAAAATGGAAACAACACACTTCCCTTCTGCAAAAAAACTCACCAAACTTGGGGATCCACCAGGATCCAAAGAGAGGAAAAATATCCCATGGACCCATGAGACTACACCTGTATTCCCAGGCCATCCTGGACACACAATTCAGATAGAAAAGCCTGTTCTACCGCCTTTGAGTCACCCTAATAACAGTTCCTCACAAGCTGCCCTCCAGGACTATGCATTGGGCCTGTGATCACCGTGCCACTAACCCTAACCGGAATTTGTGTGTGAAGACTTCATTCCCCAAACCATGGCTCACCTGCCCTCCAGGATGGTGTCTCTGGAGCCACACCACAGGACTGTGCCTGCCATCCCAAAGGAAACTCTGCTGGTCACAATTGCCCAAACCCTCCAGATTAGGAGAAACCTGTAAGGCCCCTGAGCCAATCCCCATATTGGTGGACCCTCTGAATGCAATGCCCAGTCTGATACACCCTCATCACGTACATCCAGGCAGGCAGCCATGTCAATGGTCCTGAGTCAGAAGTTTGACACTGACATGTCCCTAGGACCTCATTGGAACCCTATATGAGGTTCAGGCACCTGTCCTCAGTGGCCTGTTCTGGAATACCAACCTACGATAAAACATGTCGTCCCTGAGCCTCACAAAAGAACATCTCGTGTCCCCAGAAGAAAGACTTGCTCTTGGAACTGTGTCAAACTGTCAGGGTAGATGAACTCTGCATGGCCCCTGAGCCACCAGCACATTCTAAGATCTCCCTGGTAACAAACCAGCATTGTGTCCCATCTTCATAAGACTCCATGTCAACTCATGGTCTTGGTACATCGCCTCAGACCCACCACAACGAACCTGCCATGTTTTTCAGCTGCAATGGTCAATGGAGGTGTGGTTTCCAGGCATTCATGCAGGTGAACTCTACTACCCAAATTTTTCACATGGGTTCCCTGGAGAAAGCAAACCAGCCTCGACCTGTCCAGTAGAAGGAAACCTTGTTTTCAGAG
>NW_026747016.1:0-2186 GCF_022355385.1 Mustela nigripes
TAAGGCGTCTCTGTAGAAAGCAGGGACCCTTAGGAGCACCTGGGAAAGGGTTGCATTCAAGAGCACTGGAAATGGCACCCTTTAAAACCATGGAGGACCCCCCACTAACAGGCCGGAGGACCCCACAGGACAGTAGTCTGGAGGGACAGCCCTGTTTCCCTGCACTGGTCCCCGTGCAGAGACTTGAGTAATAGCCGAGCACCACAGTCCCGAAGGGAAAGGAGGTGAGAGCCTGCAGAGTTTCGGGGGCATATTTGATACGTCTCATTGTCTCCCTAACCAGCAGACGGCACCGATTCTGCTAGGGCATTAATGATGCTTGTAAAATAATAAGGCTCGAGACCGCCTGCGCGAGAGCAAGCCCTTGATAAAAGGGAGATTTACAGCCACATCCATCAATTTAATTATCTTTTACTAGGGTTTAAACTTAGTAGTAATACTAATCTCTATTTAGGGTGGTTTATGGGATCTATGGACACTTTACAATCGTCCTCTACCCAGAAGTGTCAGGTTATGGCGATATTGATAAAACAGTGGAGTAAATGGGAGGTGAGACACCCCAGAACGAGCTAATACACTTTTTACTGCACTGTAAAAGCCTATTACTCTCTGATTTTGGGTGAAAATTTGTGGTCAATAATCTGAGTTGATAATGTTTCGGAAACAATTCCCCAGATAATAAAAGTTGCCTGCTTTGCCTCCATCAACACTCGCACCCCAGCCCCAAGCCCAAGGCCCAGCCTCCTCCACGGATTTGAGCATAAAAAGCCGGGGCCACAGGGCCGAGGTAGGGCCTGCTCAGCCGATCAGCCGCCACTGCTCGCTCCTGGGGCCTGTCTGTCTGGGGCTGAGCAAGGCAGGTCTGGGAAGCTTCTGGTGGCCATGCTGTGAAAGGGACCCCAACCACCCAGACGCTGGGCTGCTCAGCTCGCGAGCTTCCTGCCAGTGGACAATTCCTGCCCTTGCAGAATTAAGCTGCTCTACGCCCTTCAGACAAGAGATGGACAGAGCAGCCCAGAGCAGGGGCCCCTAGAAACTGCATCCTGGAACATCTCTGGCCAACCGTGTGGCCACTGAGAGGAGAACGGAGGCGGTTATTGTGCTTCTGAGCCCAACACCCTCACGAGGAACCATTGTACTCACGAAGGGGCTCAGTTTCTTTTTCATCCACCCCCCTGTGCTGTGAGGCCCATCGGTCTCCCCTAACGCCCTTCAGGGGCTGGTGTCCTACACAGAACACAGTGTCACAACCTTTGGTACTTCCTGACCTGACTTGTTTGGAACTAAGACCACCAGGCATTCCAAGGCAACATGGCGCTGTTTACAAATGGGACCTACAGGACAGAGGGTCTGCAGCAGAGAAGTTTGCTGGTTCTGGAGAGAAAGGGAGATGGCCTGTGCCCACCTCTCAGCGTCTAGAACCTTCCAGGGGCCTTGGGTCACTCAGACGCTCCAGCCCCAGGCAGGATGCCTCAAGCCCTCATGGTGCAACCCTGGCTATCATGGCCGAGGCAGCTGCTCAGGCCCAGGGGAAGTGCTGTAGACACCGAGTTCCCCAGTGTAGCAAGTCCCGCTTGGAGTTTGCACTCCAGATCGGCATCTCTCCCCACCCCCACCCAAAGCCACCTGCTTCCTGGTTCTACTTTTCTGCCAGTGTTGGGATCAGAATAGGGAATGGTGGCCGAGAAGGCAGGGACAGAGGGATAAGGAAGGAAGGGACACAGCAATCCCACCAGCCCACCTGCAGGGGACACCCCCCACGGAGCAGCTGCTGTCGCCACCACGACTCCTACAGACGCTCAGTACTATTGTGGGCACAAGACACTTTACAACCATGAACCCTAGTACTTTCCCAACGGGGGACCCTCTCAACACAGATCAGACATTATCCTTGTGAATCAGAGAAAGCCCAGTCTTGGAGTCCCAAGAAATAAGCACCGCCGCTCTCACGATTTCTCTGAGTCACAGGTGTGTTGATTTGCACAGTGGAGTGGAAAGAGTCTTTATGACAAGAGTCTTTTTATGGAAATCTCATGGACATGTAGTACACATGGAAACGCATTGTACACTGTAGAGTGCTGAACAACGGCAAACACAAACAGCTCTGCCTACCAGTTCCTCGCCATGTGCCTCGCACGGGGCTCAGCATCTCCTGTATATTAAGTCCTTAAGCCCCCAAACCCTAT
>NW_026747017.1:0-708 GCF_022355385.1 Mustela nigripes
GTGTTTACTTACCTCAAATGTCCCACCAAAGAGGGATTCCAGAGCAGAGCCCTGAGTAGGGGTGACTAGATTTCTCTACCTCTGGTTAAGATTGTGTGACTTGGGGCATGGCAGGCCCCATATGCAGGCTCATGGTCCAGTCGTTCCCATAAGGAACGACGCAAGAGCAGGGTTCTAAGGGTTCTAAGGATCTCTAAGGAGAGATGCCTGGAAACCAAAGCAATAGATCCGATAGGTGCCTATGGGCCTGTTCGTTCCTTTTTAACTCTGGGGACATCAGTCTACGGGTCTGAGGCGGTAGGTGCTCAGATGGGCCCAGATGCCCCTGTTTGTCCTAGGAAGCCACAAATATTGGGATGGCCTCAGGGACTTTGAGGGTTTATCCTATTAGTAGGGTTGTGGCCATTGGAATGTGAACATACAATTCCCTTGGAGAAGGCAAGCACAGTCTTCATGTTGGGCTCCAGGGGCCAGAACCTGTAGGGTGTGTAGGCCTGAAAACCGAGGTTGAGAAGAGATGACGAACTAAGGCCATGACGGGTCCGATGTGCTCAGAGTGCGGCCAGCTGTATGGGTGGGGCCTGGAGGTCCAGGCTCAGGGTGTGCCATAAAGGGCTTTAGTGCCCAGGTCAGCCTATATATTTGGGGTACAGCCGAATGTCGTGCAGGTTGATCCTCATTGGGGGTTTCTGGGTAGCCCCTGAGGGC
>NW_026747017.1:808-2186 GCF_022355385.1 Mustela nigripes
AAACCGCGGTTGAGAAGAGATGACGAACTAAGGCCATGACGGGTCCGATGTGCTCAGAGTGCGGCCAGCTGTATGGGTGGGGCCTGGAGGTCCAGGCTCAGGGTGTGCCATAAAGGGCTTTAGTGCCCAGGTCAGCCTATATATTTGGGGTACAGCCGAATGTCGTGCAGGTTGATCCTCATTGGGGGTTTCTGGGTAGCCCCTGAGGGCAATGTTTTTCTTCTGGAGGGCTGGCAGAGTGCTGCATTGTAGTTCTGGATTGCCAAACTGGAGGGCTTGTGGGCCAGTAGTCTGAGGACGGAAGTCTGAGAAGCCAAGCTAGATCTAGGTTTCTGGGTGAGGATATGGCAGGCACAATCTACAGACCTGAATCGAGATTTCGTGCATCTGAAGTCAGAGGGAGGATCAGACGATCACTCAGGTTGGACATTCTGTCCCTGATGGCACCTTCTTGAAGGGGGGGGTGGATCACGAGGCCTTGGGGATTTTCCCACGATGGGAGTTGTGAGAAGCTCCCAACTGCAAAGATTCTTCTGCAGGAAAATTGAGACCTGTTGGTTGGCTCCAGGACAATATTTCTGAGCACGGTTCTAAGGATGGATGGCTCGGTAGCCCCCCTCGCATTCCAATTGTCTCCAAGCAACAAGACAGGTTAGATCTGCTTGATCTGGGGGAGCAACCGAAGAGGATGAGTTCAGATGGACTCTCCCGTGGATGTGTCCTAATTTGATTTTGTGTCTATGGATACCTTGGAATGAAGCCGTGGCACTGGGGCCCTGAGAGTTCTCCTAAAGAGAGGCTTTCCCAAAGCTCCATCGTGCAAGTTTCCCATGTGTAGATGAGATTTGTTCTGATGGGTGAGTCAAGAAACAGCCATATGCTGTTATTGAAATCCAGGCCTCTGAGTAGAGATGCCTGGAAACCAAAGGAATGGATCCGATAGGTGCCTAGGGGCCTGTTCATTCCTTTTTACGTCTGGGGACATCAGTCTTCGGGTCTGAGAGCAGGTAGGTGCTCAGATGGGCCTAGATTGCCCCTGTTTGTCCTGAGAAGATACAAATATTCGGATGGCTTGAGGGATTTGGAAGTTTATTGTATTAGTAGGGTAGTGGCCATTGGAGTGGGCACAAACAATTCCCTTGTAGAGGGCAAGCACAGTCGTCAGGTTTGGCTCAAGGGGCCTGAGCCTGTAGGGTGTGTAGGCCAGGGCTGTTTGGACAGTTGTCTGAAAACACAAACTCGGCTTATGTTTCCGGTTATAGGTATGGCTGGAGTGATCTACAGACCATGAGGAGAACTCTTCGGGATATGAAAAAAGGGCGAGTGTGAGGCTCTTGCTCAAGTTTTTGTCTCTGGATATCGTGTCACTCATGGTCTG
>NW_026747018.1:0-2185 GCF_022355385.1 Mustela nigripes
TTGTGCCATTGTATTGCCTGTAAGGTGACTGTTACTGTATACTTGTCTCTGTTCCTTTCTGGTCTGCTACTTATAAGGTCTCTCTTAGCTTACTAGACCCCTTTCAATATTTCCTGTAGAGCTGGTTTAGTGTTTACAAATTATTTCAGCTTTTGTTTGTCCTGGAAGCTTTTTATCTCTCCTTCTATTTTCAAAGATAGCCTAGCTGGATATAGTATTCTTGGCTGCATGTTTTTTTTTTTTTTCATTTAGTGCTCTGAATTTATCATGCCAGTTCTTTCTGTCCTGCCAGGTCTCTGTAGATAAGTCTGCTGCCAATATAATTTTTTTACCATTGTATGTTACAGACTTCTTATCCTGGGCTGCTTTCAGGATTATAGCTTTGTCACTAAGATTTGTAAGTTTTATTATTAGATGACAGGATGTGGACCTATTCTTATTGATTTTGAGGAGGGTTCTCTGCACCTCCTGGATTTTGATGCTTTTTCCCTTTGCCATATTAGGGAAATTCTTTACAATAATTCAATCCAATATACCTTTGGCTCCCCCCTTTCTCTTTCTTCTTCTTCTGGAATCCCAATTATTCTAATGTTGTTTTGTCTTATGTTATCACTTATCTCTCAAATCCTCCCCTCGTGGTCCAGTAGTTGTTTGTCTCTTCTGCTCAGCTTCTTTGTTCTCTGTCATTTGGTCTTCCATATCACTAATTCTCTCTTCTGCTTCATTTATCCTAGCAGTAAGATACTCCAGTTTTGATTGCACCTCATTAATAGCTTCTTTGATTTCAGCTTGGTTAGATTTTAGTTCTTTTATTTCTCCAGAAAGGGCTTTTATTTCTCCAGATAGGGTTTCTATAATATCTTCCATGCTTTTTTTGAGAATCTTCATTTTGATCTCTAGATCTAACATATTACCAATGTCCGTATTGATTAGGTCCCTAGCCTTCAGTACTGACTTTTGTTCTTCTTTTTTGTGGTGAGTTTTTTCTGCATTGTCATTTTATCCAGATAAGAATATATGAAGGAAAGAATAAAATACTAAAAGAGTGGCAACGATCCCAGAAAAATGTGCATTAGCCAAATCAGAAGATTTGGGTAGAAGAAAGGTGGTAAAAAGAAGTTCAGAAACATTTAAGAAAAGGAAATATATATATTAGACTAGTGAATAGAACAGAGCCACCCATTTAATTTTGGGAGTATTTTGGTCTCTTAGAGGAAACTACCTCCCAAAATTAAAAAAAAAAAAAAACATAGAAACAAAGGAGTCAAGATGGTGGAGAAGTAGCAGGCTGAGACTACTTCAGCTAGCAGGAGATCAGCTAGATAGCTTATCTAAAGATTGCAAACACCTACAAATCCAATGGGAGATCGAAGAGAAGAAGAACAGCAATTCTAGAAACAGAAAATCAACCACTTCCTGAAAGGTAGGATGGGTGGAGAAGTGAATCCAAAGCAACGGGAAGATAGACTGCGGGGGGGAAGGGCTGGCTCCCGGCTAGCGGTGGAGCAATGGAGCACAAAATCAGGACTTTTAAAAGTATGTTCCGCTGAGGGACATTGCTCCAGAGGCTAAACAGGGGTGAAGCCCATGCAGGGTCAGCGTGGCCTTAGGTCCTGCAGGGTCACAGAAGGATCGTGAAGGGTGTCTGAGTAACACAGAAGGGTGTCTGAGTGTCTCAGAGCTTACACGTATTAGAACAGGGAAGTCAGCTACAGAGACAGAGCAGAGGAGTGAGCTCTCAGCTCAGGGTTACCTTGAACTGGTCACAGGCTCAGTGAGCTCGGAGAACAGATAGAGGCCAGGAAGACAGGAGTAATTGGGCGCTGTTCTCTGAGGGAGCACTGAGGAGTGGGGCCCCGGGCTCTCGGCTTCTCCGGGCCAGAGACCGGGAGGCCGCCCTTTTCATTCCTGTCCTCTGGAACTCTACGGAAAGCGTTCAGGGGACAAAAGCTCCTGAAAGAAAACCCGAGTGAATTACTCAGTCCAGCCACTAGTAAGCTAGTAAGGGTGATGCAATTCCGCCTGGGGCAAAGACACTTGCGAATCACTACAACAGGCCCCTCCCCCAGAAGATCAACAAGAAATCCAGCCAGGACCAATTTCACCTACCAAGGAGTGCAGTTTCAATACCAAGGAGAGCAGCAGAATTCTAGAGGAGGAGAAAGCAAAGCACGGAATTCATGGC
>NW_026747019.1:0-2185 GCF_022355385.1 Mustela nigripes
GAACAGAAAATCCAAGCTGAGCCAACATCTCATCCTCGCTCTAACTTCAGATGCATGAGATATTGCTTCAGATCTTCAGGAGGTACATGCCGTGCCCTCGACCTGAATCCCAAGTCTAGCTTGTGTTCTCAGACTTCTGTCCTCACACTCCTGGCCCCGAAGCCCACAAGTTTGGCGATCCGGACCATCATTGCAGCACTCTGCCTGCCCTCTAGAAAGAAAATATTGCCTAATGAGCTGCCCGTGCTCATTAAATGAGAATAAACCTACACGGCACTTGAATGTACCCATATTATTTAGTCTAACCTAGACACTAATGCACTGTCTGAAACAACCTGATCCGGGACATCCTAGGCAACACCAAGACACTGACCGCACCCTGAGCGCATAAGACCCTTCCGTGGCCTTAGGTCATCATTTCTTCCCTATCTAAGTTTTCAGGCTTCAGAACCTAGTCCTTATCTCCAATCACTGCCCAGGGGTGAGTGTGAACTCCTCTTTATCCACGGCAAGAAACCTTGTGGTTGCCATGTTGTCCAAGGTTCAGTGTAGGAGAAACCAGCATTCACCCTGAGGTCCCGCCCATTCTTGAGTGCGACGAGGGCATAAACACGCATTTTGACCCTCAGCGTGAGTCCTGTCCTCTAGTAAGTCCCTTCAGTGTCTAGACCATTAGATGCCATAATGGTAAGACATGTCCCTAGGCCCCAAATTTAAACCAGATTTCTGTTTGTCCAATGGCCCCTCCCCAGGGCTCTACTCTGGAATCCCTCATTTGGTGGGACCTGAGTTTGAAAAACAAAACAAAACAAAACAACAACAACAAACGGACTTCTTCCGTCCCACAGAATGACGCCAAACTCTTTGGATTGGGCCAAATCCCCAGGGAGTAAGACTCGTCCATTTCCCATGAAGTCACCCGGAAATTTCATGACCATGAATGCCATGATATCCAGAGATAAATACTTGAGCAAGAGCCTCACACTCGCCCTTTTTTCATATCCCGAAGAGTTCTCCTCATGGTCTGTAGATCAGTCCTGCCATACCTATGACCCAAAACCTAAGCCGAGTTTGTGTTTTCAGACAAATGTCCAAACAGCCCTGGCCTACACAGCCTACAGGCTTAGGCCTCTGGAGCCAAGCTGAGGACTGTACTTGCCCTCTCCAAGGGAATTCTGTGTGCCCATTCCAATGGCCACAACGCTACTAATAGGATAAATCTCCAAAGTCCCTGAGGCCATCCCAATAGTGGTGGCTTCCCAGGACAAACAGGAGCAATCTGAGCCCATCTGAGAACCTCCCTGCACTCAGACTCGTAGACTGATATCCCCAGAGGTAAAAAGGAACGAACATTCCCCTAGGCCCTAATCGGATCCATTGCTTTGGTTTCCATGCATCTCTCCTCAGAGGCCTGGATTTCAGTACCAGCATATGGCTGTTTCTTGACTCACCCACCAGAACAAGTCTCATCTACACATGGGAAACTTGCACGTGGGAGTGATGTCAAAGCCTCTGTTTAGGACAATCCTTCATGGCCCCAGTGCCACTGCGTCATCCAAGGTATCCATAGACACAAAAACACATTAGGATCCATCCACACGAGAGTCCATTTCAACTGAGCGTATTCGGTTGCTCCTCGAGATCCAGCAGATCCTACTTGTCTTATTGCTAGGAGACAATTGGAGTCGAGGTGGGCTACCCAGCCATCCATCCTTAGAACCCTGCTCGGAATCGTTAGCCTGGAGCCAACCAACAGGTCTCAATTGTCCTGCAGAAGAATCTTTGAAGTTGGGAGCTTCTCACAAGTCCCATCATGAGAAAACACCCATGGCCTCGTGATCCCCCCCCCCTCATGAAGTGGCCCTCAGGGACATAAGGTCCAAACTGAGCGACCATCTGATCCTCACCATGCCTTCAGATGCACGAGATCTCTGTTCAGATCTGTAGATTGTGCCTGCCATGTCCTCACCCAAAAACCTAAGCCTAGCTTGTGTCCTACGACTTCCATCCTCAGACTAATGGCCCACAAGCCCTCCAGTTTGGCAATCCAGAATTATAATGCAGCATTCTGCCTGCCCTCCAAAAGAAAATCATTGCCTTCTGGGGCTACCCAGAAACCCCAAATGAAGATCAACCGGCACGCCACTTGGCTGTACCCAAAATATATAGGCTGACCTGGGCAATA
>NW_026747020.1:0-1563 GCF_022355385.1 Mustela nigripes
AATGTCATAGTTTATGGGGTACAGATCTTTCATCTTCTTAGTTAAATCTTTTCCTAAGTATTTTATTATTTTTGATGCTATTGTGAATTAGATTGTTTTCTTTATTTTTTCAGATAGTTCATCATTAGAGTGTAAAAATGCTCCTGTCTTGTGCTTACTTTGGCAGCACATATACTAAAATGGAATGATGCAGAGAAGATGAGCGTGATCACTGAACAAGGATGACATGAAAAACTGGGAGGCATTCCATATTAAAAACAAAACAAAACAAAACAAAATTATTGTCTTTTATATATTGATCTTGTATTTGGCAGCTTTACTAAATTTGTTTATTCAAATTTTTTTGTGAAGTTTTTAGGATTTTTGTACACGTAAGTTCATGTTATCCAAAAAAGGAAAATTTTATTTCTCCTTTTTTTTTTGGAGTCTTTTATTTCTTTGTGCTCCTTGGTTCTCTGGCTAGGACATCCAGTACTATGTTAAATGAGAGTAGTGAAAGTGGACACACTTGTCTTGTTTCTGATCTTTAAGGTGAAAACTTTCAAACTTTTTTGATTGAATATGAGATTAGGTCTGGGCTTGCAATATGTGTTTTTTTAATGGATTTTTAAAAATTTTTTATAACCATATAATGTGATTTTATCCCTAGGAGTACAGGTCTGTGAATCACGAGGTTTACACATTTCACAGCACTCACCATAGCACATACCCTCGCCAATGTCCATACCCCGACCATCCTCTCCCAACACACCTCCCCCCAGCAACCCTCAGTCTGTTTTGTGAGATTCAGTCTTTTATTATTTGTGTCCCTCCCAATCCCATCTTCTTTTATTTTTCTTTTCATACCCCCCAAACTGCCTATGTTGAATCTCCACTTCATCATATCAGGGAGATCATATGATAGTTGTCTTTCTCAGATTGATTTATTTCGCCAAGCATAATACCCTCTAGTTCCATCCACGTTATCACAAATAGCAGGATTTCATTACTTTTGATGGCTGCATAGTATTCCATTGTACATATATACCACATCTTATTTATTGATTCATCTGTTGAAGGACGTTTAGGTTCTTTCCATAGTTTAACTATTGTGGACATTGCTGCTATAAACATTTCGGTGCTTGTGCCCCTTCAGAATGCCACGTTTTGTATCTTTAGGTTATATACCAAGTAATACAATCACTGGGTCATAGGGTAGTTCAATTTTCAGCTTTTTGAGGAACCTCCACGCTGTTTTCCAGAGTGGTTGCCCCAGCTTGCATTCCCACGTACAGTGTAGGAGGGTTCCCCTTTCTCCACATCCTCACCAGCATCTGTCATTGACTGACTTGTTCATTTTAGCCATTCTGAAAGGTGTGAGGTGGTATCTCATTCTGGTTTTGATTTGTATTTCCCTGATGCCGAGTGATGTGGAGCATTTTTTCATGAGTCTGTTGGCTATCTTGATGTCTTCTTTGCAGAAATGTCTGTTTATGTCCCCTGCCAATTTCATGATTGGATTATTTGTATTTGGGTGTTGAGTTTTCCAAGCTCTTTATAGATATTGGATACTAGCCCTTTATC
>NW_026747020.1:1663-2184 GCF_022355385.1 Mustela nigripes
ATTCTGAAAGGTGTGAGGTGGTATCTCATGCTGGTTTTGATTTGTATTTCCCTGATGCCGAGTGATGTGGAGCATTTTTTCATGTGTCTGTTGGCCATTTGCATGTATTCTTTGCAGAAATGTCTGTTCATGTCCTCTGCCCATTTCTTCATTGGATTATTTGTTCGTAGGGCGTTGAGTTTGATAAGCTCTTTATAGATTTGGGATACTGGCCCTTTATCTGGTATGTCATTTGTAAATATCTTCTTCCATTCTGACAGTTATCTTTTGGCTTTGTTAACTGTTTCCTTTGCTGTGCAAAAGCTTTTTGATCTGATGAAATCCCAATAGTTCATTTTTGCCCTTGCTGCCCTTGCTGCCCTTGCCTTTGGCGATGTTCCTAGGAAGAATTTGCTGCTGCTGAAGTCAAAGAGGTTGCTACCTGTTCTCTCCTCAAGGATTTTGATGGATTCCTTTCTCACATTATGCTTCTTCATCCATTTCCAGTCTATTTTCATGTATGGTGTAAGGAAATGGTCCAA
>NW_026747021.1:0-2184 GCF_022355385.1 Mustela nigripes
TACAAAAGGCCCCTTCCCCAGAAGACCAACAAGAAACCCAGCCAAGAACAACTTCACTTACTAAGGAGAACAGTGGAATTCCAGAGGAGGAGAAAGCAAAACAAGGAATTCATGGCTTTCTCCCAATGATTCTTTAGTCTTGCAGTTATAAATTTTTTCTTTTTTCTTCTGCTAATTTTTTTTAACTTTTACCCTTTCCTCGTTTAATGATTTTTTAAACTAGTTTATTTCTAAAATAACTTACAAAAAAATAATCTATTTTGAACCTTCATTACTATAGTCATATTTTATCCTCCATTGTATCTAACTATATATTTTTTTACATAGGGTTTTTTCTTCTAAAAAATTTGGAGTATAACTCATCCTAATAGAACAAAATATACCCTAAATCTAGCTCCAAGATTGTTCTAGTGTCCAGCCTGAGCAAATTCTCTCCAGGTTATCGTTCTTTATTGTCCCAACCAACTTGCTCTATCAACTTATTTTTTAGAAATTAAATTTTTTCCCTCATTTTTATAGGTTTATTCCATCCCTTCATTGTGCCTACCCTTATATGTTTTTCATCCATTAAAATCTTGGGAGGTAGTTTCTCCTAAGAGACCAAAATACTCCCAAAATTAAGTGAGTGACCCTGTTCTAGTCACAAGTCTAGTGTATATATATATATTTTTTTTTCTTTTTAAATATTTTTTCCTTGTTTTCTTTTTTTTAACCTTTTTTTCCCCCTAGAACTTCTTTTTTTTCCCATTTCCTTCTCCCACAACTTGGGGTCTCTTCTGATTTGGTTAAAGCACATTTTCCTGGGGTCTTTACCACCCTTTTAGCATTTATTTGCTCCTTTATATATTCTTATCTTCTCAAAATGACAAAGTGGAAATACTCACCACAAGAAAAAGAACAAGAGGCAGTACCAAAGGCTAGGGACCTAATCAAAACAGACATTGGTAATATGACAGAACTAGAGTTCAGAATGACAACCCTCAAGGTTGTAGCTGGGCTCGAAAAAGGCATGGAAGATATTAGAGAAACCCTCTCCAGAGAGATAAAAGCCCTTTCTGGAGAAATAAAAGAACTAAAATCTAACCAAGTTGAAATCAAAAGAGCTATTAATGAGGTGCAATAAAAAATGGAAGTTCTTACTGCTAGGATAAATGAGGCAAAAGAATTAGTGATACAGAAGACCAAATGATGGAGAATAAAGAAGCTGAGCAAAAGAGAGACAAACAAATACTGGACCACGAGGAGAGAATTTGAGAGATAATGAAACCATAAGATGACAAAACATTAGAATAATTGGGATCCCAGAAGAAGAAGAAAGAGAGAGGGGAGCAGAAGGTATATTGGAGAGAATTTTTGTAGAGAATTTCCCTAATATGGCAACGGGAACAAACATCAAAATCCAGGAGATGCAATGAATGACCCTCAAAATCAATAAAAATTGGTCCACACCCCGTAACCTGATAGTAAAATTTACAACTGTTAACGACAAAGAGAAAATCCTGAAAGCAGCCTGGGAGAAGAAGTCTGTATTGTATAACAGTAAAAACATTTGATTGGCAGCAGACTTACCCACAGAGACCTGGCAGGCCAGAAAGAACTGGCATGATATATTCAGAGTGTTCAGTGAGAAAAACATGCAGTCAAGAATACTATATACAGCTAGGCTATCATTGAAAATAGAAGGAGAGATTAAAAATCTACCTGGACAAACAAAAGCTGAAATAATTTGCAAACACCAAACCAACTCTCCAGGAAATACTGAAAGGGGTCCTCTAAGCAAAGAGAGAGCCTAAAAGTAGTAGATCAGAAAGGAACAGAAACAATATACAGTAACAGTCACATTATAGGCAATACAATGCCACTAAATTCATATCTCTCAATAGTTACACTGAATGTAAATGGCCTAAATGCACCAATTAAAAGACACAGGGTATCAGAATGCATAAAAAGCAAAACCCGTCAATATGCTGCCCAAGAAACTCATCATAGACCCGAAGACACCCCCAGATTTAAAGAGAGGGGGTGGAAAACAATGTACCATGCTAATGGACATCAGAAGAAAGCTGGGGTGGCAATCCTTCTATCAGATCAATTAGATTTTAAGCCAAAGACTATAATAAGAGATGAGGAAGGACACTATATCATACTCAAAGGGTCTGTCCAACAAGAAGACCTAACAATTTT
>NW_026747022.1:0-2184 GCF_022355385.1 Mustela nigripes
AAACCATTCATTACTGATGGGAGGGCCAATGGAAGGGTTGAAGCTTTTGGGGGAGTTGTCTATGCTATAAATATTTATATTTAACATCTTTATATATTTCTAAGTTCTTCATAAACTGTCATTAAATGTAATGTAGTGTTGTTGTTTTGTTTTTGTTTTTGTTTTTTAATGCAATGTGAGTCATCTCTAATCCATTGTTTTCTTTTCACTTGAACCCAAATACCCTTTCCTCTTGTCCTTTGGCTGGAAACTCACTAAATCATGGGAATGCAAGATATCATTGAGAAGTGCAAAAATAAGCTTTGTTTTATTTTTTCTCTAAAATTTTATGAAAATACTGATTTTGGCAAGATGGAAAATTGGTGGAAAATCAACAAGTGACCAAAGCCAATGTGAGACAACAATTATCTTAGCATGAGATAATGTATGCTGTTTCTATGGAAATCAAAAGAGAATAATATGCAAAGAAATTACAGAAAGTGAAGGGATAAGTTTGTGGAGATTGTGTTAATGAAAAATAATATTTTTAGGAAGTTTGGTTTTTATTTTTATTGAACTTTTGTGAATTTCCCTTTTGGTTTAAATTTTAACTATGCTATATTCCATTTCATTTATATTCTTCAGCTATTAAGATAACACACAAGTTATGAATTCTAATTTTTTCAGTTTTACTAATTTATGAAACACAGGTTATATAACATACTATTTTTTTTTTATTACTGACAATGATGGACTTTCCTTTTAAGTGGAATATCAATTGGGAAAGTAGATATATGCCATTTTTCATCATAAAAGTATAGGATATATGGCTGTGGCTCCATGAATGCATGGAGAATATTGATAGCTCTTCTTCATCCTTATCATTGCAAAAAGGTTATCTGATCCTGTAGTATTGATACACACTTTTACTTATGTGTTCTCTGATCAACTCATTGTAAAGAAAAATTTATTATCATTTGCATGTGAATTTCAGATTGTCTGCCTGCAAGAAGGTATCTTGCTTATAAGGTTATTCTTCTAAAATTTACTTACTTGGGTTCCTGTGTGGCTCAGTCCTTTAAGCATCTGCCATAAGCTCAGGTCATGATCCCAGAGTCCTGGATGGAGCTCAGGTCTCCTCAGGTTCCCTGCTTAGCCAGATGTCTGCTTCTTCATATTCCTTCCGCCCCTCCTGCTGCTCATGCTCTGGTGCACATGCTCTCAGATAAATAAATCTTTACACTTGATCTTAGCCAAAAGCCTGAGAAGTAATCAAATAAATAAATCTTTAAAAAATTAAAGTGAAACTTACTAATCTTAGAGTACTTTCATTTACTTTTTCTATCTATCCTGAAAAAGGGAGTAAAATGTTTGCGAAAAGAATAGATTGAAACAATGGCAAAGAATGATGTGGCCCGCTTACTTTTCCTTTTCTTTATCACTGAGATTCACTGTCATTCACCCTACATACAGTCATTTAGATTTCATTGATTATGTTTTCAATTTTATTTAATTTTCTATTAAGAATGTCAAAATCATTCAGATGGTACTCATTGTACATTGTCTTTCCAACTGCATTTTGAAAAAGGTAGTAGATTGGCTTTTAATGAAAAGGACTACTTCCAAAACTCATTTTAATGTAAAGTACATCAGGTTAAATCATTTTAAGAAGCTGCAACAGGTATGATATGCTCAACAGGTATGAGCATTTTTTTTTGTTTTTTGTTTGCATGTTTTTGAGTGGGCTAGTTCAAATAACACAGATTTGCCTGTGCTATGAACGGATCATGAAGCCAGGCATAAACAATGGGTTAACTATGTATTCACATTGGTATATTTTATCTTTAGATGTACTCTTTGAAATACTATGGGACAGGAAAGGTGAGGCATGTTCAAGAAGTTCATTGGATTTATCCTTTAAGAAATGATTAACAGGCCCCTGGCTGGCTCAGTCGGAATAGCATGCATCTCTTGATCTCAGGGTTGTGAGTTCAAGTCCCAATTGGTTATAGAGATTACTCAAATAAATAAATAACCTTAAAAATAAAAATAAGTGATTACATGATTATAGGAGGCATTTTTGATGCCTACCATATATAACTTCAACTCTGAGTAACTGAGTAACTCTGAGTTAATTTGCAGGGTAGTAGCTGTCCATGTCAAGTTTCTGAATCTTTCTTCATCTTTGCTTAAATGCTTTCTCCA
>NW_026747023.1:0-2184 GCF_022355385.1 Mustela nigripes
CTTAATTACTTTGAGCTACATTTTAGTTTAAGCCTAACATGTTTAAGATTCTTCAAACTAGAACCAAAGGAAATCCAAGCAGAACAAAACAAGTTGAACACGGATTTCCTATGTAAAATGTCAAAGCGATTCTCACGTAGTATGCCACAAACTCTTCAAAGTGTGCCATAAGACTTGGAAAATGTAAATTTCTCCCATGGATAATGTCTTGCATAACTGTAGTAAAATATTAAAACCAGGATTCTGACATAGGTATGATCACCAATTTTATTCATACTTCCTCAAGACTAATTTGTGGATATGTGAGTGTGCTTACAAGTATTCAATTTTTATACAGACTATTTTTAAGAGCCATTGAGGGTTCACAGTAATATTGGCCAGAGGATACAGGGGATTTCCCATATACTCCCTTTCCCTACACATGCATACCTTCCCACATTATCCACATCCCCCACCAGACTGGTACGGTGGCTTGCAACTGATGAACCTACATTGATACATCATTATCCCCTATAGTCTATAGTTTACAGTAGGGTTCCATCTTTATGTTGTATAGTCTATGGGTCTGGACAAACATCTAATGACATGAATGCACCCTTATAGAATGACAGAGTAGTTTCACTGCCCTAAACATCTTTGGAGCTCTGTGTATTTGTCTCTCCCTCCTCCTACCCCTTGGCTACTATGGATATTTTTATTCCATATTTTCTTTTCCAGAATGCCACTTCCCTCAAATTATACAGTATTGAGCCTGTTCAGATTGGATTCTTTCACTTAGTAAATTGCAGTTAAATTTCCTCCTGGCTTTCCATGGCTTGATAGCTCATTTGTGTTTTCCAGAGTGGGTTTACCAGTTTCTGTTCCTATCAACAATGAATGCATGATCCGTTTCCTCTACAACCATACTTGCATCTGCTGTTTTCACTAGTTTGTATTTCTGCCACTCAGATACATGTGTGGCATTATTCTATTGTTGTTTTAATTTGCATTTTCTTAATGGCTATCGAAGTTAAATATCTTTTCCTGTACTTACTTTCCACTGATAGACTCTCTTCAGTGAAATGTCTGTTTGTGTCCGTACCAGGTGCAATTGGTGTCTCCAAATTCCTGTCCTGAAACCTTAGAATATGACTTTTTCTGGAAACAAGGTCTTACAGATATGAGAGTTAAGATGAGGTCATACTGGATTAACATGGGCCCTAATGCAATGACTGTTGTCCTCAGAAGAAGAAGGAAATCTGGACAAGGAGACAGACAGAAAATGTTGACACATACAGAGGAAAAGTCACATGAGAACAGACGCAGAGGTAGGAATGATGTGTTTATAGCTTATGATGCCAAGGACAGCTGACAAGCACGAGAAGCTAGGAGAAAAGCACGAAATGGATTCTTCCTCCGAGCTCCTAGTAGGAACCAACCTGCTGACACCTTGACTTCAGACGTGTTCAAGGCTATTCCTAACTTGCTGTGAGTTTCTATCATGAATTGATATTGGATTTTGCCAACTGCATTTTCTGTCAATTGCTAGGGGCCTATACATTTTCTTCTTTAGCCGGTTTATAGAGTTGATCATGTTGATTGATTTTTGAATGTTGAATCTGTCCTGTATACCTGGAGCAATTTCCAGTGTGGTCTTTGGCTGCAATTCTTTTAATGCATTGTTGGGTTTGATTTGCTAATATTTTATGGATGCTAGAAAGTCTTCAATAATTTATAACAAACCAAGTCCAGCGGTATATGAGAAGGATCATATACAATGACCAATGACACATGGTTCTCTGTTGTATCCTGAACATTTTGGATGTTATGTTAAGAGACTCTTGATCTTATTTAATGTATCTTAGCATGTAACCTCCCTCTGTAGGGTAGTGTGTAGATTCTGGCCTACTTTCATGAGCTTTAATTTTCTAGTCCTGTCTTGTGTTTTCTTCTGGGGCTTCATTCTCCTGGCTCCTCTTATATGCCAGATGCATTCCTGCTGATACTGCCTGTAGACAGTGGAGGTGCTTCTCTGAACTGTCTGGTGTCAGTAGGTAAGGAATGGGAAATGCTGGGACCTTGGATGGAGAATAAGCCCTCCGGCCTTCTATGGCTATCTGGCGAAGATGGCATTCCCCCTTCATTTGTGTCATTGCCACCAGGGGAGGGAAGCATCTATCTGGGCTACATTTTGCTGCTGGGTAG
>NW_026747024.1:0-2184 GCF_022355385.1 Mustela nigripes
TAGGTTGGAGCTGGGAAAAGCCACTTAGGAACAGATTATCAGGGGAGCTGATAGACAAGGGCAAAGCGAAGAATGAGGATGAGTGTGTCAAGTTTCAAAGTGCCAGGAGGCAGCACAGTGCATTCGGGAAACTACAGCAAGTTCCTGACAACCGACAGCTGATCTGGCAGCATCACCTGGGGATGGAGGCTGAGCCCCGGGGTTAACACTTGGGGTGAGATGGTTTGTATACTATGCCTAGGAGGTGAGGTACTACACTGTGGGGGTACAGGGAGCTACCGGAGGATATCAAATATCAGAATCATAACCATAATAGAGTATTTAATTGCATCCTAGTATTCTTCAAGTGTAAGATGCACTATAGTTTATGTTCGACTAAGAAAGAGAAATGCTGTCAGTTAAACTAGGATATGTCATCAAGTGCATGGTGAGTGCCACCGTAAGAGATATTAAATTGGGGGGTTGACAACAAATCTTAGACAAGTAAATTGTGGTACTAGAATAATTAAGAAAGGTCGAACACTTGGATCAACAAAATAAGTGATTATTGCTTACCATGTGCCCCAAACTATATTAAGTCTTAGAACAAAAGACCTTCTCATCTTGTTGCCCCACAGCTGTTAGACCCAAGGTACAGAGGGCAGTAGCCAACGACCAGGAGGCCCCAAATGCCATGTGCAGACTCTAAGAGCAACTGCCTTTGAGAGAGGAAACGGTAGAGAGTGGGCTTTCTGAGGTAGAGAATTACTAGCTGGGAAAGTAGGAAAATTGACACAGAATCGGAATTGATGCCCCTACATGACAGAGTTGGTGAAACTTCCCTTCTCAGAGATCTTGAGGCTCCTCATAAATGTATTTTCCATTTTGGACGGAACATTCAGGATAAATAGGATCCGTTCGAGTACCTGGTTCTCTCATCAGGACTGTTTCTTAGGCTTCACTGGCACAAGAAAGGGGTTTGGATAGTCCAGGGTAAATCCTGACAAAAGCAAAGCACGGTATCTTTGAAAAACTAACCACTCAGAAGAGAACAACAGATAAACAGCCAGGCCGACCTGACCCTGCAGGATAGGTATGAAGGACCCCAGATCACAACTATAGTATAGCCTATAAGTTTTAACATTCTTTTTATAACCGGCTTATGCTAACTAAGAAACTGTGGCCAGCTGACCATAGATAAGGCAGTCAGCAAGCAGCATAATAGGATAACAATTAGCAAAAATCTGTGTTTAACCCAGCTGTTTCTGGCTTCTGTATAATAATGCTTCTAATGCTTTGCTAAGAAATGAAAAATTGCTTAAACCCTCGCTCGCTGTGTAATCAAATAAAGTTATACCCTTCCCCTGTTAAGAATTTCCCCTACTACTAAATAAAATTGATAAGGGTTGTCTCCCGTACCAAGGCCGAGATGAGCGGTTCAGCATGTACGCTAGCTGGAGACGTGCGGTTCAGCACGTATACAGATAAAGGTTAGAAACGTGCATTTCAACACCTATCCTCTACTGTACGCTACCTGAACGGTGACTGGCCAGAATGTATGGTTGATTTTAAAGGATTGGCTACCTGTGTGTAGGCCTTACTGTAATGCTTTGAAATTACTGGCTAGAAAAGTGAGAGCTCTGATGTAATGGACTGTAAAGTCTATATTAAGTCACTCCCGAAACAGATCAGGGCTCTCAGGCACTGACCCATCCCTCGCGGATTTCATGGTCAAGTGTCCCTGGGAGTCCGAGCATGCCCGAATAAAATCCTCTTGCTTATTGCATCCAGTGGTCTGTGAGTCCGTCCTTGGGTGCGGGTCCTCTAGGGTCTTTCATTTGGAGGTTCCGCCGAGATCCACCGTGGACCCTAGCCCAACGACCACCGGTCCCACCAGGAGGTAAGCTGGCCGGCCATTGTCTCTGTTGTCTTGTCTGCTGCCTTGTCTGCCTGCTTATTGTTTGTGTCTTGTTCAGTGTTCGGTATCGGAATTGTGCTATTACACGTAATAGACTGGTGCTCGGTTCGGGGCAGCTTGAGAAGGAGTTGACGGACTCAGACTTCTCCCCTGCCACCCTGGGAGACGTCCCAGAGGTTCGGGGAGCCCGATTTTTTGGTACTTCAAGCGCATCTGAGGGATACATTCAATTTTTGGCTGAGGGAACAGCTTCTGCTTTCCCCCGACCGTCGGAATCGGTTTCGGTT
>NW_026747025.1:0-2184 GCF_022355385.1 Mustela nigripes
GCAGGGTTGAGTAATTGCTACAGAAACACAAAGTAAGGCACAAAAAGCCTAAAATATTAGTCTCTGGACCTTCACAGAAAATGTTTTCCAACCATGAAGTGGATAATTCACCTTTTTCTCTATCTCTAAACTGTAAAGCAATGGAGTACTTTTTAATAACTGAGTTCCAGAGGATGAAATTGAGGTGTCATTTGGGGAATCAAAAACTAGGATGAAAAAAGGCTGTATTACTAGCCAATACCTGAAACAATGGTCCTTTCCCTATGAATAAATGATATGTAAAAAATTCTACCAAGATAAGCTGTGGGTAATTTGGGGAATAAGATTAAGCTACCAATCCTTTTCCTATGTGTATATTAGTGTGTGTATATATATGTATTTTAAATCTAACTGACTAGCACCTCAAGCCAGTTCATGAGAGAATCAGTTCTTTTCCCTGATACCCCATTTTGAAAAGTTTTCCAATGTTCACAAACTCACACTGGCATAGTTGAAGCTGGTCAAGTAATCTCATTATATTCTATTTCACATGATCAGAGAGCTGTGATAGAGAAGGTGAGAGAGATACACACACATACACACACACACACACACTACAGGTGTTTGAATAATTAGATTTTTATTATTTTCTATGTTCTTAGTTCTAGTTGGTCATATTTCATATGCAAGAGAAATAATTTTACATGTCCATGCACCAAATATGATAATTTAATATCTGTAATATGTAATATATGATAGTATATAGAATGGTATGAATAATATATACATAGGCAGATAGAGAATATATTAACATAATGTTATCTGACGATGAACATATCCCCAGCCCCTTTTTTGTTTGTTTACCACCATCATTAGAAATATATCTGACGATAGTCTATGAGAAAAAAAAATCTGGTTTTTGTAATGCATACTGTATATGTTGTTGAAAATGTCCATTGAATGTCACTTCAAGTGTCTTTGATTCAGCCTAATTTCTATCAAGCTTTGAGTCTTGGTCACATCCAATGTGCTTGACACTATGGATGTGTAGGTTAGTATTCTATACATAGTATTCTATGCTGGGCTACTGTTTAATAATCAAGGGTCAACAGAAATCAGAAAGCAGAAAACATATTCTTTAAGTGTGACCTTCAACTTATGACTGTTTTGTTAATCTTGAAAACTGAATGGTTACCAATTTAAATTTTTCATTGATTTGGTGTTGTTGGGGTTATGATTAAATTTGTTAGGCTATGTAGAGTGTTTGTAAGGGTGTCAGGTACATAGTTTTGCTGTTATTGTTTTCTTTGCAAGGACTTGGGCTTGCTTCAGTAGCACATATACTAAAATTGTTTGCATGGACTTTAGTCTTGTTGGTTCATGTTGAGTATATTGTTTACTACATATACATATACTTGTGAATTTAATATGTGTACATATAGATAAATGCATACCCAATCCTATAGAACTATAAAAAAGAGAAGTAAGGCTAAAAGTTAAGTTTAAAAAGACAAAATGAGGTAAAAAAAAAATGGAGAAACAGTATGGTTGGCATCTGGAGGATGTACAAGCAGGATGGAACACATGCAAGAACTAAGGTTGTAAATGTTGAATATATGTAGATCTCCCAATTCATCGCATATTGTGGGAGCTCTCTGGGAATGGACGTGGTGGCTTAAAAACAAATTTGGCAAAGTTGAGCATAGATTTTTTCTATCTGTGTTTAAAGAAGATTTCATTTTATGGAGCAGTTTTAGGCTTACAGAAAAATTACTCAGAGAGGGTTGCCATATACCCCTTATTATTTCTTCCCATCCCCACAGTTCCTACTATTATCAACATGTTGCATTAGGGTGATGCTTTTGATAAAATTGAACAACCATATTGATATATTATTATTAACTGAAGCCTCTAATTTACATTAGAGCTCACTCTTGGCTTTATACATTTTAAGGTTTTGGCACATGTATAATGTCATATATCCACCATTACAGTATTATACTGAATAGTTTCTCTGTCTTAAAATTGCCCTGTACTCCATTAATTCATTCCTCCTCCCCTTCCCTCTGAACCCCTTGGCAAGTACAGATCATTTTACTGTCTCCAGAGTTTTGTCTTTTCTTGAATGTCATATAGTTGAAATCATTCAAAATATAGTCTTTTCAGACTGGCTTCTTTTACTTAGTAATATGCATTTAAGTTTCC
>NW_026747026.1:0-2184 GCF_022355385.1 Mustela nigripes
ATCCTCACCAACATTTCGTGTTCTGTTGTCAGTGCTCTGGATTCTGGTTATGTACTGCTGTCTCTTTTTTGTTTTAATTTGCATTTTCCTGATGACATATGATGTGAAGCATCTTTTTATATGCTTATTTGCCATCTGTAATATTTTCTTTTGTGAGGTATCTGCTAAGGTTTTGGCTCATTTTTAATCAGGTTTTTCCCCCATTGTTGAGTTTTAAGGGGTCTTTGTGTATTTTTGATTAACAGTCCTTTGTCAGATGTGTATTTTGCAAATTTTTTCTCATAGTCTGTGCTTTGCCTTTTCATTCTCTTGGCATTGTGTTTCACAGAGTAGACATTTTTAAATTCAGTGCTTGTGCTTTTGTAGCTAAAGTTATTGCCAAAACCAAGGTCATTTAAATTTTCTTCTATATTAGCTTCTACATGTGTCATGTTTAGGTTTATAATCCAATCTGAGTTAATTTTTGTGAAGAGTGTATGATATCTGCCTGGATTTATTTTATTATTTTCTTTTATATTTTTACATTTAGCTTCACCATTACTCCAGAACCATTTGTTTAAAAATTGTATTTTGCTCTCTTGTATTGCTTTTGCTTTTATATTAAATATAAAATATAATTGATAATATATATTCTGTTGCTTTAATCTAGTCTTTCTGTGGTATTACAATATCTTGCTTACAATTATCGTTATGGTAAACTTTTTTTAAAATTTTATGTATTTATTTGACAGAGAGAGAGATCACAAATAGGCAGAGAGGCAGACAGAGAGAGAGATGAGGAGAATCAGGCTCCCTGCTGAGCAGAGAGCCCAAATGCGGGACTCGATCCCAGGCCCCTGGGATCATGACCTGAGCCTAAGACAGAGGCTTAACCCACTGAGCCACCCAGGCGCCCCATCGTTATGGTAAAATTTGAAGTCAGTCCTCAGTCTTTGTTCTCCTTCAACACTATGTTGACTATTGTGAGTCTTTGCCTCTCCATATAAACTTTAAAATAAGTTTGTTAATATTAAAAAAAAGAACTTGCTGGAATGCATTAATTGTATAGATAAACTTGGAAACCAGTGACCTCTTGAGCTTTGCAGGAGATAGACCATGGACATCATTTGTCACAATGGTGCCTCTGGCAGAACCTATTGCAAATCCCTAGGCAAAATGAGACCTCAAGGATCTGAGAGAATGTCTAAGAAGTACTTGATACATCACTTGGGTATGGTTTATTGCAGTGTCCACCTGTCTGAAAGCTGGAGAATCTATGTAAGGGAGGGAAAATTAGTTATGATAAAACATATCAACAAACATCAATAAATTTTGTAAAACTAATTGTCATGGCTCATATACACTATGATCAAAAGAGGGACCATCAGAAGGAAAGCATCAGTTATGTTTATTGTGAATTTTTTTATTCAAAATAAAGCAATGTGAGGGGAAGACACAATGAGAAAATTACCATTTTTTAAATGGTTAAACTTCTTACAAAATGGAATAGGTTTTATATTCTAAGTAGTATATTGAAAAGTCAAACACTCGGGCACCTGGGTGGCTCAGTGCGTTGGGCTGCTGCCTTCGGCTCGGGTCCTGATCTCAGGGTCCTGGGATTGAGCCCCTCATCGGGCTCTCTGCTCCGCAGGGAGCCTGCTTCCCTCTCTCTCTCTCTCTCTCTCCACCTGCCTCTCTGCCTACTTGTGATCTCTGTCTGTCAAATAAATAAATAAAATCTTTAAAAAAGAAAAGAAAAGAAAAGTAAAACATTAAAAAATAAAATTTTAATTACAAAATTATGTAATTTAAAAAAAGGGTTAAAAATAGCAGAACCATTTTTCTCATAACTGTAAAATATATTGTATATATATCTATCAAAAATAACTTGTCATGGGGGCGCCTGGGTGGCTCAGTAGGTTAAAGCCTCTGCCTTCGGCTCAGGTCATGATCCCAGGATCCTTGGATCGAGTCCCACATCGGGCTCTCGGCTCAGCAGGGAGCCTGCTTCCTCCTCTCTCTCTCTGCCTGACTCTGCCTACTTGTGATCTCTGTCAAATAAATAAATAAAATCCTTTATAAAAAAATTTTAAGAAATAACTTGTCATGTCTGGAATCAGGAGCATATGGAAAAAAATAATATCTGAGGACAATACTTCTGCCATGTTTTGTGCCTTGTTAATATTTTTAAACAGTCAGGCAACT
>NW_026747027.1:0-2184 GCF_022355385.1 Mustela nigripes
TTTGCAATCTAACTCACATCTTCAAACCTTCTGCTCCTTCCACCTCCGTGTTGCATGCCCTCCTGGTCCAAAGGGAAATGTTTCAAAGGCCAAAACTTCCAGCTCAGTGTTCTGTAAGATGTAAACTTTCTGCTTATAATTATGGTAGAGGAATTCACTTCCTCGCTGTGTCAAGAAGGAGAGAACAATGTTTCAACACAGACTGACTTCTGGTTGACTTCTCAAATTAAAATCAGTATACTCAGGTATACTGAGTGTACCTGGGGCCACATTCTTTGGAAATATTTAGATATTTGAGAATATATGGGTAATTGATGATAAATTGGATTGTTGTACACTTCCATGCAGCAATGTCAAAAAAGCATGGTTTTAAGATTTGACTTTTTTTTTTACAAAGTTATTACAATGTTATAGACTATATTCCCTATGTTGTATGTTTCTATGACTTATTTTATAATCAGAAGTGTGTACCTCTTAATCCTCTTCATCTGTTTCACTTATCCCCCCACCACCCTCCCTGCTGGCAACTACTTGTTTGTTCTCTGTATTTATGAATCTGTTTCTCTTTTTGTTATATGTTTGCTTGTTTTGTTTTTTAGATTCCACTGTAAATGAAATTATATGGTGTCTTTCTGTCTGACTTACTTCACTTGGCATAATACTGTCAATCTGTGTTGTCACAAATGGTCAGATTTAATGCTTTTTAATGGCTGAGTAATATTCCATTGTGAATTTCATATTCTATTCCATACTACATCTTCTAGATCAATTGATCTATAGATGGATGCTTAAGTTGCTTACATACTGTAAATAATGCTGCAACAAACATAGGTGTACATATATCTTTTTGAATTGGTGTTTTCATTTTCCTCAGACAAACGCCCAGAACTGGAGTTACGGATCATATGACACTTCTATTTTTAGTTATTTGAGGAACTTCCGTACTAATTTCCATAAGGGCCCCACAAATTTACATTACCACCAACAGTGCATGAGGGTTTCCTTTCCTCCATGTCTTTATCAACACTTGTTATTTTTTGTTTTTGTTTTTGTTTTTTTTTTGATACTAGCCATTCTGACTGATGTGAGGTGGAGATTTGACTTTTAATAGCTTCAGATTTGCCTTTCATGAAACTTCATTGGTAACAAAGTCCTTTGACTTTTGAAAAATCTGAGCCACTACTTAAACTGTATTAGTTACTTCTTTCTAGAGGTATTTGAAAAAAGTACTGTGCAGAGTCCTGAATTGTAGAAATAGCTAACCTAATCTACATCAAAAACCAATTTGTTGATCTTTATTTAATATATGAGTTGATTATTAAAATTTATTTAATATATGACTTGATTATTAAAGTTGAAAACTTATTGATAGAGTTGGGTAAAAAATTGTGGGAGGGGACACATGGGTGGCTCAGTTGGTTAAGCATCTGTCTTTGGTTCTGGTCATGATCCCAGGGTCCTGGGATTGTGCCCCACATTGGAGTCTTTGCTGAGCAGGGAGCCTGCTTCTCTCTCTGCCTGCTGCTTCTCCTGCTTGTGATCTTTCTCTCTGACAAATAAACAAATAAAATCTTAAAAAAAAAGAAAAAAAAGAAATTGTGGGAGGTTAAAATAAATTATATGTACCTATTTACAAGTAGTTCATTTAATGATTTCATTCTTCTTATTTCATTCAGAAATTATGGACTCTTCCACTTTTATTTTTCTTTGCCCATTATTTTGTGCACATAGGTCCCATACTTATGCACAAACTGTTCACACACACACAAACACACTAATTGGCCTGTCATCCTAAACAAAAGTTTACCCTGACTTCTTTTTAATCATAATCATTGAAAGCCTCAGATCTACTTGTAATACACGTTAAGATTTTCTTTTCTGAGTATTTATTTTTTCATTATTATTTATAGTAACACTGAATACGCATGTATTATTACTTGGTCACCTTCTGTTGATGTAGTCAATCTAGTCCTAACTCTAGCATAAGCTAATAATATACCAAGCTTTAAAAATATTCAAACTCTTTGGCCTGGCAGTTCTTTTTCTAGGAGTCCCATCTTGAAGGACTGATAAGAAATGTAGACAAACCATAAAAGTGATTTTTAAAAAAAGTTAACACAAGTATTAAATAAGGGGCACATTTGTTGTAAAAAATCTGATAGTGCATTTCTAAGTCAAATATAA
>NW_026747028.1:0-2183 GCF_022355385.1 Mustela nigripes
CAATTGTTCCCCCAGAAATATTTTATATAAAGAATGAATGTCTCAAAAAAAAAAAAAAAAAAAAGAATACAACAAAATTGATCACAAGAGGAAATATAAAGCAAGAATTAACAAAAGAACCAAAAAAAACTCAAATAAAAAAACTTAACCATACATTGAAATTAACTTGGAAAATAACAAAAAGCAAAGCCTAAGTCCTGTAGTAAGTAAATAATTGCAATTAGTATCAAAAATAAATTATACACACACACACACACACACACACACACACAAACGCACACACACAAACAAAACAGTGGAACAGAACAATGAAAGAGAAACTGGTTCTTTGAAAAAAAAGAAAAATAAATGAAATTGAGAATTCAGACTTATCAAAAATATAACAGAAATAACACAGATAAATGAAATCACAAATGAGAGGAGAAATAATGAAGGACACTACAGAAATGCAATTATAAGAAAATATTATGAAAACCTATATGCTGAGTAGGGGCAAGATGGCAGAGAAGTAGGAGACCCTGTTTCAATCTTCCCCTAAAAAGAGCTAGTTATCTACCAAAACACTCTGAACACCCATGAAATCATCCTGAAATGTAGGATTATATAGTTCTAGGTCTCTATTGGGGCAGAAGACTCCAGTCGAGCAATAGAACAGAGTGGGCACGATTGGATTGATATCAGAGCATAAATAGAAGAGGGAGGGAGTCACCAGAAGCATCCCACTGGAAAGTAATAACCCAATATGAGAGTGCCCTGATAACCAGAATTAACTTGGATTCTGGTTAAAAGCACTCAAAAAGAGCAAAAGATCTTAAGTGGCCATTGGTGGAATCAGGGGGTAATAGGCATAGGCCTAAACACATGGTCCCAGAACAGCCATCACCTATGACCACCTGTCCCAGAGAGAGTGTGATGGAGCCTGTGGGGTTGCGTGGCTTGCACCACAACTCAGCTGGGAACACTGCTGCCCCTCCAGGAGCAAGTCTGGTGACAAAACCAGCCTGTTTTCCCTTGAACTTCTGTGTACTGCATGACCAGGGTCTTACCCACTTCCTGCCAGTGCCTGAGAAAGCTCTACCCTTGAGATAGGACCAATCAAGGGTCTGGACTCTCCTAGCTGGGGCCAGTGCAATCACCCATGGTGGCAACCTCATGTCTAGACCCCATCAGTCCCAGCAAAGGCAGCCATCTGAAAAATGCTCCTTGGACAAATATCACTCACAGTTTTAGTAGTATGGGGGTGCAGAGACAAGTAGACACTTCTGGCATCCCCTGAGATGGTCGCTGGGGACCTCCTCTGCCGGTGGGAGGTTGCATAGCTCAGCAGAGTTTGCAGAGGGGAGTCGGTGTATTCTGGACCACCCAGAGGGGAGCATACTGAAGGTTCTCTCTGAGACAGAGGTCTGGGTCCAGTTTGCTTTCCACTAAACTTCTGAAAAGCCATAGTAAACAACTAAAGGGGGCAGGGAGGGAAGAAAAACACAAAACCTCCAGAGAACAAAAGCCTGAAAAACTGGTTTCCAGAGAGCCTAGCCCCTTGATAGAGGGCAAGAGGACTAAACCCAAGCAAGACTAACTGAAAAACAACCCGGGAAGCCCCTCCACAAGAAAGTCAGCCAAAAGAAGGAGAGGACAACCACCCCAGGGTCACCTACAGCTGTAAAACCTCAATATCAGGGAAAAACAATATATTAAGCTCTGGTTATTGTCCTAAAATCAGTATAATTCATAGATAGAACTTTTATTTTTAATTCATTCTCACTATTCTTGTTCCTTTTAATTTTTGAGCCTACTTAGTTTTTTAGACCTACTTTTTTTAAACCTACTTAGTCTTTTTTTTTTTAACCATTACAACTAGAGGGTTAATATAGCATATTCCATAATAACCTTTTAACTTGATTTTTTTTTTCATACATATACGTGTGTTTTTATTTTCCCTTTATTTTTTTAATATACACATAGATATGAGCTTCAAAGTAATCCTATTTGCTAACTAATACTGATGAAGTCCCAGAACCTAAGTCAGGTTCGGTGGGGTGAGGAGGTTCGGAGCCGACGACTAAAGAAAGAATTCTTAAGACGTCGTTGGGGCAAAATGGTGGTTTATTAAAGCACGGGGACAGGACCCGTGGGCAGGAAGAGCTGCTGCCCTGGGTTGTGAAGGTGGGCATGTTATATACCCC
>NW_026747029.1:0-2183 GCF_022355385.1 Mustela nigripes
CGGGCGCTGCGGCCGGCCCGGGCGCGGCGGGCAGCGGGGGCCACATGGCGCCGGCGGCGGCGAGCAGCGCGTCCTTCTTGGCCCCCGGCAGCGCCTCATGGTCCTCGGCGGCCACGATCTTCGTCTCGCAGACCATGTCGGGAGGCCCACAATGCATGCACCCGGCCGGGCGGCGCTGCGCGGGGACGCGGGCCGGGCTGCGGGCGGGCACAGCCCGGGCCCAGGGCAAGGGCGCGGCGCCCTCGGACCCGCGGTGGCGGTGGCGGCGGCGGTGGCGGCGGTGGCGGCGGCGGTGGCGGCGACGGCTCAGGGGCGCGGGGCGGAGGCGGCGGGCGGCCGGGGCGCGCGCAGGGAGCTGCGCCGCATTTTGGAGAAGTATTTATAATGCAGCGGCGCCGGTGCAGTCGCTGCGCCCGGGGTCCCGCAGGGTCCTAGCGTCCACTGCATTGGCTGCCGAGGGTCACCATGTGATCTCGCCGGTGGGAGCAGACGCCGCCTCCGCGCCCGCCCGATGGCACACTTGGGCACTGCGCGGCGGCCGGGTGCGGGCGGCCAGCGGGAGGGCGCCTGGGTGGGGGTGGCGCAGGCAGCCCAGGGCACGACGGAGCGGCCGAGCCCCGCGAGATGGCCAGGGACGAGCGCGACCGGGGTCCCCGGCCCGGAGGGGGCGCTCCGTGGGGGCTCCCGGCAGGGCGCCTCCCGCCCGGCCGTTGCACCCCAGCACCTCCACCCTTCAGCGCGGGCCTGGGAGCACCGGGTCCTGGGGCCGCGACGCTGCAGTCCGCGGCGCCGCGTCCTCCTTCTCTCCGGCCGGCCGCCGGGCGCAGTCACCGAACCAGCTCCAGCTCCAGCTCCCTCCCCTTTGTCTGAACGCTACGCCGGCCCGGGGCCCCGGGAAGGGGCGCCGCGGCTTCCCCGGCCTGACGCCCCTGGGAACCTGCGCCCAGGGACACGCGGGCTGGACGCGCGGGTACGCAGTCGCAGCGGAATGTGATGCCTAGTTCGCCCGCAGCCCCCCGCGTCCCGGCGCAGCACAGCAACCTTCTGCTCCGACACCGAATTCCGGCAGCGGACACCGGGGGCGCTGGGCTGGTAGGACCCCTCCTGGCTCGCCCCCCCGCCACCCTCCCCGGCCCGCGCATGCGCTCCACGATCTCGGTGCAGGTGCGGGGGGGCGGGGGGATGCTCTTGCTGAGTCTTGCGGGTCCCCGCGAGCCCTACCTGCCTACCGACGCTGCGGGCCGGGGGCGGGGGGTGGGGGGTGAGCGTGAGGGTGAGGGTAGGGGACAGGTAATCCCAGATCCCTCCCCTAACACTTTATGAATCCAGCCCCCTGCCGCTATGCACCCCTTCCCCGCGTCGCCCCGCATCGCCCCGCATTCCCCGCGGTAACCTCTCAGGGCAGCCTGGAGCTGAGTTTCACCTGCTTGGCTGGAGTCGAGACCTAGGGGACCAGGCCTAAGGACCCTCTGCCTGCCTGGAGCCCAGAGAGGCAGCTACCATCACTTAGAGGCTAGGAAAAGGATGACCCCTCGCCAGCGTCACACCAAGAGACCCCGACAGAGTAGGGAGGACGCCGGACCCAGGAGCTGAACTAATCCACAGCCAGGATCGCCAGTGCAAGGACCATGGTGGGAGGGGGCCGCCAAATTGGGAAGTCACCCCACGCTGTATTTCCCACATGCCAGGATTTGTCTGGGGCTTGGCTGTCATCTTCCAGGAGAGGAAAGTGAAATCACGGAGAATCTCAAAGGAGCATACAGATCCATTCAGAAATCACTCCGTGGGGCGCCTGGGTGGCTCAGTGGGTTAAGCCGCTGCCTTCGGCTCAGGTCATGATCTCAGGGTCCTGGGATCGAGTCCCACATCTGGCTCTCTGCTCAGCAGGAAGCCTGCTTCCTCCTCTCTCTCTCTCTCTGCCTGACTCTCTGCCTACTTGTGATCTCTGTCTGTAGAATAAATAAATAAAATCTTTAAAAAAAAAAAGAAAGAAAGAAAAAGAAATCACTCCGTATGCTGCCTGAACGCTGACGAGAGCCTGACCAGCCATGGCGGACCTGGTTCCCGGGGTCCTGAGGTTGACCAGGTGGAGAGCAGAGGTGTCCCAGCAAAGCCAAGAAGAGCAGGCAGGGCGTCCAGGCAGGAAAAACAAGTGATGGGGAGGGATGGCTCCAGTGCCTGGA
>NW_026747030.1:0-2183 GCF_022355385.1 Mustela nigripes
ACAGAGCCATCAGATCTAAACTGTCTTGTCGCTAGGAGACAATTGGAATGCGAGGCGGACTTCCCAGGCATCCATCCTCGAACTTTGGTCTGGACTCATCCATATGGGATGTCCTGGAGCTATCCAGCAGGTGTCAATTGTCCCGCAGAAGGAATCCTAGGAGGGGGCCTTCCACATTCCAAACGTGGGAAAACCTCCACGGCCTCGAGATTCGGCTTCCTTCATGAAGGGGCCGTCATGAACAGAAAATCCAAGCTGAGCCAACGTCTGATCCTCGCTGTGACTTCAGATGAATGAGATATTCCTTCAGATGTTCAGGGGGTACATCCCGTGCCCTCGCCCTGAATCCCATGTCTAACTTGTGTTCTCAGACTTCCGTCCTCCCACTCCTGGCCCCGAAGCGCACAAGTTTGGCAATTCCGGACCATCATTGCAGCACTCTGCCTGCCCTCTAGAAACAAAATATTGCCCAATGAGCTGCCCGGGCACATTAAATGAGAATAAACCTACACGGCACTCGAATGTACCCAAAATATATAGTCTAACCTGGGCACTAATGCACTGTCTGACACACCCTGAGCCGGGACATCCTGAGCAACACCCAGACAGCTGACCGCACCCTGAGCCCATAAGATCCACCGTGGCCTTAGGTCATCATCTCTTCCCTACCTCAGTTTTCAGGCTTCAGAACCATAGACCTTATCTCCATTCACTGCCCAGGGGTGAGTGTGATGCAGAAATCAGAACTCTTCCTTACCCATGGCAAGAAACCTTATGGTTGGCATGTAGTCCAACGTTCAGTGTAGGGGAAACCAGCATTCACCCTGAGACCCCGCCAATTCTTGAGTGCGACGAGGCAAAAACACGCATTGTGACCCTCAGCGCGAGTCCTGTCCTCTAGTACACCCTCTCAGTGGCTGGACCATTAGATGTCATAATGGGCTTGACATGTCCCTAGGCCCCAAATTCAAACCAAATGTCTGGTTGTCCAATCGCCCCTCCCCAGGGCTCTACTCTGGAATCCCTCATTTGGTGGGACAACTGAGTTTGAAAAACAAAACAAAACAACAACAACAACAACAACAACAACAACAACAAAACGGACTTCTTCAATCCCACAGAATGACCCCAAACTCTTTGGACGGAGCCAAACCCCAAGAGAGTAGGACTCGTCCATTTCCCATGAAGTCAGCCGGATATTTCATGACCATGAATGGCACGATATCCAGAGATAAAATTTGAGCAAGAGCCTCACACTCGCCCTTTTTTCATATCCTGAAGTGTTCTCCTCATGGTCTGTAGATCAGTCCTGCCGTACCTATGACCCGAAACATAAGCCGAGTTTGTGTTTTCAGACAACTGTCGAAACAGCCCAGGCCTACACACCCTACAGGCTCAGGCCCCTGGAGCCAACCTGAGGACTGTACTTGCCCTCTCCAAGGTAATTCTGTGTGCCCATTCCAATGGCCACAACCCTTCTAATAGCATAAACCTCCAAAGTCCCTGAGGCCATCCCAATAGTGGTGGCTTCCCAGGACAAACAGGAGCAATCTGGGCCCATCTGAGAACCTACCTGCACTCAGACTCGTAGACTGATATCCCCAGAGGTAAAAAGGAACGAACAGGCCCCTAGGCCCTAATCGGATCCATTGCTTTGGTTTCCAGGCATTTTCCTCAGAGGCCTGGATCAGTACCAGCATATGGTTGTTTCTTGACTCACCCATCAGAACAAAACTCATCTACACATGGGAAACTTGCACGTGGGAGGTGTGTCAAAGCCTCTTTTTAGGAGAACCCTTCAGGGCCCCAGTGCCACCGCTTCATTCCAAGGTCTCCATAGACACAAAATCATATTAGGACACATGCACGGGAGAGTCCAATTCAACACAGCATATTCGGTTGCTCCGCGAGATCCAGCATATCTAACTTGTCTTGTTGCTAGGAGACAATTGGAATGCAAGGTGACCTACCCCGCCATCCATCCTTAGAACCCTGCTCAGAATCATTGGCCTGGAGCCAACCAACAGGTCTCAATTGTCCTGCAGAAGAATCTTTGCAGTTGGGAGCTTCTCACAACTCCCATCGTGAGAAACCCCCATGGCCTTGTGATACCCCCCCCTTCAGGAAGGGGCCATCAGGGACCTAAGGTCCAACCTGAGAAATAGTCTGATCCTCACCCTGAC
>NW_026747031.1:0-2183 GCF_022355385.1 Mustela nigripes
GGAATGCTCCCACAGTAACCCCATTCTGCTTGTCAACCTGACCTATGGCCTCTTTTCACAGAGGATCCAGTCATTCTAAAATTTCTGGCCTGGGACAAAAATCTGAGCGTATCCGACAAGGTATCATTGTTCTCCACTCAGATGTGTTCTTGCTCCCACATCTGTCCCGGGGCAGGGCAATGCCTCCAAAACCCTTTCTCCAAACTCATCCTGCCAACACTTCCCGTTGGGGACCTCGTGGTTTCCTGCAGGTCCTTTGGGACCTTAGTGGCAGGAGTGCCCCTCTGGCTGTTGCCACCTTAAGTCCCTTCTCTCTCAGCTCTTGGGTGGGGCTCCACTTGGCTCCAGCTTCTCAGAGACCCTCCAGAGGCCGGCTGACCTGAAGACAAACCCTCAGACCAGCACAGCTTGCTATCCTGGGAGCACCATCAACTCTTTCCTTGACTTCTTTGTTTTGCAACCAACCTTTTTGACACCAAATAAGCAAATTCACCCAGCCTGTCAAAGCGGGAGCACCTGCTCCAGCCTCCTGTCCCCATGCCCCACTGGTTTTCCTCGCCCAGGATGTGACCTCTGTCTGACACTGTGTCTTCTTGCCGCCAATATCGCCTATCTATGGTCATAGCTTACTTCAGCCGTGCTGGCCTCTTCTCTTGGCAGTACCAGCGAATCCATTTCTTCATAGCCCTGTGAGTATTTTTGTCTCATCCCTCAGTAGAATTCGCTACCTGGGTGGATGGAGGGGGAAAGTGGGACCCTAACCTTTCATCTACTTTTTTTCTTTTTTTAAACCATTTGTAACTGTTTATTAAACTACTTTTTAAAAACACTGTTGACCCCGTGTATAAAAACGATAGGATTATAGTATAGTGTTTTTTTAGACTATTCCTTGTAAACACAAACAACCCTGACGTCAGCCAGGAGAAGCAAACAGAAGACCCTTCTAAGAGATAGAAGGAAGGAATGGACACGTCCCTGCCCTGAGCAAACAGACTAGCGAAGCAGCCGGTCCTGATCCTCCTTCTGTCCCCTTCCCACGGCGATACCAAGTGTAACTGTTTTCCTCCTAAGCATTCCCAGCACAAATGCCTCGATTCACCCCCCCCAAGATATAGCACAGATCTGTTGTGAATGCTTCCGAGGGTGTGTCTTACAAGACCGTCCCCAATCCTGTGGGCGCTATGTGCATGAAGTCCTTCAAAGCTCTGGTGTCCTCCTTCACTTTTCAAGGCCAGGGGTGTTCTGGGTTAAGTCCAGGCTTCTGAGCTTGGATCCAACCCTTTCGTCTTCGTCCAACATGCTCATCCCCTTGGTGTTTCAACCTTCTAAGGACACTTCCCTCTGTTCCTATATTGCGTTTTCTGTCTAGGTAATTTTGCACTTATACCTGAGGAAAACGACTTGTCCTCAAGGTCAACTTCAACTCCCAAATCTTCAGATGCTCCCCCCTTCACCGCCCCGCCAACCTCCCTGATTTCCGCACCGAAGCAGCACTTCTGTTAAAATCCGAGTGTCATGGATATTCTGGACTATCGTTATTTCCTATCCACTCCCCACCCCACCCCTCTGTCCCCTTCCCCAATCCCATTAGACCCAATGCCTGCAGGACTTGTCAAGATATTACCACACTCTCAAAGACACTGCACAATTCCTTTTTGTTTTGCATAGGTTTAAGTTATGTTGGGACTAGGAGGTGATCAGTATTGCACTTGAACTTAAAAAAAGGCATCATTTATTCATTCAACAAATACATATAGAGTATACGTTACGGACCGAGGACATGAGGCAATGGGAAGAGAGGTTCAAGAAGTGCGTGTTGAATTCATGCACCCATGAACCCAGTCCTGTATTAGTCATTTGGTAGGAAAGTCATGGTTACAGAATAGAACAGGGTCAGCTCCTGCCCATGGGCGATGTATATGGCCTTGCTCTATGGGAAGACAGGTTTGTGCACAAACTAGCTAAAGGGAAGGGGTGGGTGTGGGTGTCCCCCCACAGGACATGCCCTCAGGCTTCCCATTCAGTTCCCTCTCCATCCTCAAACTGGGAGAAGTCTCTGCCCAGCCATGCCGTCTTTTTTAAAAAATTTTTTATAAACATATATTTTTATCCCCAGGGGTAGAGGTCTGTGAATCACCAGGTTTACACACTTCACAGCACTCACCAAAGCACATACCCTCCCC
>NW_026747032.1:0-2183 GCF_022355385.1 Mustela nigripes
CTTTAGATAAGCTATCTAGCTGATCTCCGGCTAGCTGAAGCAGTCTCAGCTTGCTACTTCTCCGCCATCTTCTCTCTCCTTCACACTACATCATTCTTAAAGGGACTATCCACCAAGATGATCTAACAATTGTAAATATCTATGTCCCCAATATGGGAGCAGCAAATTACATAAGAAAACTGTTAATCAAGATAAAGAGTCATATTGATATGAATACACTAAATGTTGGAGATCTAAACAAGCCTCTCTCAGAAATAGACAGATCAATGAAGCAGAAAATCAATAAAGAAATAAGAGCATTGAATGACACATTGGACCAGATGGACCTCATAGATATACACAGAACATTCCAGCCTAAAACAACAGAATACTCATTCTTCTCAAGTGCCCATGGAACGTTTTCCAGAATAGACCACATACTGGGTCACAAATCAGGACTGAACCAATAACAAAAGACTGAGATTATTCCCTGCACATTCTCAGATCACAATGCTTTGAAACTGGAGCTCAATCACAAGGAAAAGTTTGGAAGGAACTCAAACACCTGGAAGCTAAAGACCACCTTGCTTAACAATGCTTGGATCAACCAGGAGATCAAGGAATAACTGAAACAATTCATGGAAACAATTCATTGTCTTCATGACAATGAAGACACTTCGATCCAAATCCTATGGGATACAGCAAAGGCGGTCCTAAGGGGAAAATACATAGCCATCCAAGCCTCCTTCAAAAAAATTGAAAAATCCAGAACACAGAGCTGTCGCTACACCTTAAAGAACTGGAGAATCAACAACAAATCAAACCAACTCCACACATAAGAAGGGAAAAAATCAAGATTAGATCTGAGATCGATAAAGTAGAAACCAGAGATACAGTAGAACATATCAATGAAACTAGAAGCTGGTTTTTTTAAAAAATCAATAAGATCGATAAACCATTGGCAACACTAATCCAAAAGAAAAGAGAGAAAGCTCAAAAACATACAATTATGAATGAAAAGGTAGAGATAACAACGACCACCAAGGAAGTAGAAACAATCATCAGAAGTTATTATCAACAGTTATATGCCAATAAGCTAAGCAACCTAGATGAAATGGATGCATTCCTGGAAAAATATAAACTACCAAAATTGAATCAGGAAGAAATTGAGAACCTGAATAGACCAATATCTAGTAAAGAGATTGAAGCAGTGATCAAAAACCTCCCAAAAAACAAGAGCCCAGTACCTGATGATTTCCCCAAAGAATTCTACCAAACTTTCAAAGAAGAAATAACACCTATTCTCCTGAAGCTGTTTTAAAAAATTGAAGCAGAAGGAAAAGACCCTACCAAAAAGGAGAATTTCAGACCAATATCACTGATGAATATGGATTCTAAGATTCTCAACAAGATCCTAGCCAACAGGCTCCAACAGCACATTAAAAATTTATCCACCATGTCCAGGTGGGATTCATCCCTGAGATACAAGGATGGTTCAACATTCGCAAATCAATCAATGTGATAGAAGAAATTAATAAGAGAAGAGAGAAGAACCCATGGTCCTCTCAATTGATGCAGAAAAAGCATTTAACAAAATCCAGCATCCATTCCTGATTAAAACTCTTCAAAATATAGGAATAGAGGGAACATTTCTGGACTTCATAAAATCTATCTATGAAAGACCCACAGCAAATATCATCCTCAATGGGAAAAAGCTTGCAGCCTTCCCGTTGAGATCAGGAACACGACAAGGATGCCCACTCTCACCATTTTTGTTCAACATAGTATTAGAAGTCCTAGCAACAGCAATCAGACAACAAAGGGAAATATAAGGTATTGAAATTGGTAATGAAGAAGTCAAACTCTCTATCTTTGCAGATGACATGATTCTTTATATGGAAAAACCAAAAGACTCCACCCCCAAACTAATAGAACTCATACAGCAATTCAGCAACGTGACAGGATACAAAGTCAATGTACAGAAATCAGTGGCTTTATTATACACTAAAAATTAAAATACAGAAAGGGAAATTAGAGAATCGATTCCATTTACTATAGCACCAACAACCATAAGACACCTGGGAATAAAACTAACCAAAGAGGTAAAGGATCTATACTCAAGGAACTACAGAACACTCATGAAAGAAACTGAAGAAGACACAAAAAGATGGAAGACCATTCCATGCTCTTGGATCAGAAGAATA
>NW_026747033.1:0-1255 GCF_022355385.1 Mustela nigripes
TTTTTATAACCAGCTCATGCTAACTAAGAAACTGTGGCCAGCTGACCATAGATAATGGAGTCAGCAAGCAGCATAATAGGATAACAAATAGCAAAAATCTGTGTTTAACCCAGCTGTTTCTGGCTTCTGTATAATAATGCTTCTAATGCTTTGCTAAGAAATGAAAAATTGCTTAAACCCTCGCTCGCTGTGTAATCAAATAAAGTTATACCCTTCCCCTGTTAAGAATTTCCCCTCCTACTAAATAAAATTGATAAGGGTTGTCTCCCGTAACAAGGCCGAGACGAGCGGTTCAGCACACGTACACTAGCTGGAGATGTGCGGTTCAGCACGTACACTTGCTGGAGATGTGCGGTTCAGCACGTATACAGATAAAGGTTAGAAACGTGCAATTCAACATGTACCCTCTACTGTACACTACCTGAACGGTGACAGTCCAGAATGTATGGTTGATTTTAAAGGATTGGCTACCTGTGTGTAGGCCTTACTGTAATGCTTTGAAATTACTGGCTAGAAAAGTGAGAGCTCTGATGTAATGGACTGTAAAATTCTATATTAAGTCACTCCTGAAACAGATCAGGGCTCTCAGACACTGACCCATCCTTCACGGATTTCATGGTCAAGTGTCCCTGGGAGTCCAAGCATGCCCGAATAAAATCCTCTTGCTTATTGCATCCAGTGGTCTCTGAGTGCGTCCTTGGGTGCGGGTCCTCTACGGTCTTTCAGGTAAGGTTAGTCCAGCAACAGGGGTAGAGGGGAAGTACCCATCTCCTGCTAGAAGAGCTAGAGAAGACCCCTTTCGGAGATTACCACCAGGAGAAGAGAGCAGTAGATGCTGATGATGAAGAATATTTTAATGAGCAGAGAAGGTCAAAATGACAAAGTTCCAGGATCAGAGTAAACATATGGGATTAAAAAATAAAAAATAAAAAAAAAAGATTTTTTTGAAAGAAATTTTTCTTAAAGGACTTTAAACAAAAGTCCTTTTAAAGAGACAGTTGGCTGTTTAAGCCAAAAGTATAACTCACTGAGAGAATCGCCGCATTATTTATTGGGGTAGAAAGGACCTGGAATGTAGAAAGACCCATTCTGCAGAGGAAAAAATAGAATCACTAACAGGCCTCATGCCTTGCACAGCCAGTGGCTAGAATCCCTGTCTCATGAGACCCTGTGCTAGAAGGCCGCTAGAACCATCTAGAACTATGTTAGTCTTTCTTGGAAGCCAACAAGTGTTTGCCCAGTTAAGAGCACGGTA
>NW_026747033.1:1355-2183 GCF_022355385.1 Mustela nigripes
AAGCCAACAAGTGTTTGCCCAGTTAAGAGCACGGTAACAATCAGTCAGGTTATGTTATAATGATTGTCAATATCTTTAAAAGCCTTGTCAAGTTCCTTTTTGAGTAACCCTCACCCCACCCTTAGAGAAATTTATCTGTGGTTCACCTCCTTGAAATACCTCATTGTTGTTCCACTTTACCATAGCCAAAAAAAAAAAAAAAGAAAAAGAAAAAGAAAAAAAAGCTTTTTATTAACAAAGTGTTCAGACGGGGACGCCACTGTAAACAATGAGAGCTTTCGCTGCCGGGACAATTTACTGGCAAAAAGAGCTGAAAGCAATCAGGTCAGACAGAGCCAAGGGCTGGAGGGATTTTTAAAATTAAAAAACCGAACCAAATCAAACCAAAACAAAAATCAAAACCAATGGCCAAGATTTCAAGTTTTCTACTAAAGGTATGACATTCTCCTAAGACATGCATGTGACTTGATCGATATATTTTTATATTTATATTTAAAGAAGAAGGAACTATTTGATGCAGCAAATGCACGTTGGTTAAAAATTAGCAGATATGGGGGCTCCTGGGTGGCTCAGTGGTTTAGGCCTCTGCCTTCGGCTCAGGTCATGATTTCAGGGTCCTGGGATGGAGCCCCACATCGGGCTCTCTGCTCCGTGGCGAGCCTGATTACCCCCTCTCTGTCTATATGCCTCTCTACCTACTTGTGATCTGTCTGTCAAATGGGTAAATAAGATCTTTAAATAAAGAATTACTAGGTGTGAAATACATCGAGGGTATGGGAAGGAAAATGATTTCACCTGATCTGACTAGGAAGTGGTTGAAGCCTGAAT
>NW_026747034.1:0-2182 GCF_022355385.1 Mustela nigripes
GGTCAGTTTTAGGGTGATGGTTAGGTTTAGGGTCAGGTTCAGTGTCATGGTTAGATTTATGGTCAGGTTCAAGTTTTGGTTTGGAGGCAAGGTTCATGTCAGGGTCAGGGTTATGTTTGGGACAGGTCTAGTGTCAGGGTTAGGGTCAGGGTCAGGCTTAGGTTCATGGTTATGGTAAGGTCAGCTTTATGTTTAGGTTCTTTTTTATGAGTAGGTTAAGGATCAGGGTTAGCTTTAGGGTTACGATTCTGATTAAGATTAAGGATTGGGTCAGAGTTCGGTTTACACTCAGGGTTAGGGTCAGTGTTAAGGTCAAGGCCAGGGTCAGGTTTAAGGTTAAGGTCTGACATAGGCAAACTTCAGAGTTAGGGTTATGATCAGCGTCAGGATTATTGTTAAAGTGCGGTTAGGGTTAGGGTTAGAGGTAGGTTGAGGGTTAGGGTTAGACCGGGTTAAGGTCAGAGTCAGCGATTATGTTAGGGGTTAGTTTTAGGGTTAGGTTCAGCGTTAGGTTCGGGTCAGGGCCCGTGTTAGTGTCAGGTTCAGGGTTACGTTTAGGGTTAGAATTAGGGTCAGGCTCACATTCAGTATCAGGGTTATTGTTAGGGTCGTGGTCAGGGTCACTGTTAGGGTCAGGGTTACGTTTATGGTCTTCGCCTGGGACAGGGTCAAGGTGAATCTAGGGCCTGTGTTGGGTTTACCATCAGGATCAGGTATTGGTTTAAAGTCCACATTCGGGTCAGTGACAGGGTTATGTAGTGGTCAGTGTTAGGGTCATGGTTAGGTTTAGACTCAGGGCCAGGTTCAGGTATATGGTCAGGGTCTGGTATAGGCAAAGTTCAGGGTTAGGCTTATGATCATAGTCAGGTATAGGGTCAGGGTTATTGTTTAAGTTTAGGGTTTGTGTTAGGGTTAGCGTTTGGTTGACAGTTAGGTTTAGAACTTGTTAGGATCAGGGTCCGTGGTAGGTTTGGGGTTACTCTTAAGGTTAGGTTCAGCGATAGGATTCGGGCGAGGGCCCGTGTTAGTGTCAGGGTCAGGGTTACATTTAGGGTTAGAGTTAGGGTCAGGCTCACAGTCAGGGTCAGGTTTAGTGTTCAGGTCAGGGTCGGGGTCACACTTAGGGTCAGGTGTAGGTTTATGTTCATGGTCTGGGTCAGGGTCAGGGTGAAGTTTAGCGCCAGTGTCAGGTTTAGGGTCAGGTTCAGGTATTGGTTTAAAGTCCACATTCGGGTCAGCGACAGGATTGTGTACTGGTCAGTGTTAGTGTCATGGTTAGGATTAGGGTCAGGTGAGGGTCAGGTGAAGTTCATGGACAGGGTCAGGTTTAGGGTCAGGCTTTGGTTTAGGGTCAATGTTCGATTCAGTATCGCAGTTAGGTTTTCGCGGTAGGGTTTGGGATTGGTGTGAGGGTTAGAGTTAGAGTAGGTTTATGGTTAGGGTAAGACTTAGACAGCGTAAGGTCAGGGTTAGGGTTTACGTTAGGGTAGGGGTTAGTGTTAGGTTCAGGGTCAGTGTTAGGTTTAGGTTCAGGGTCCCTATTAGGGTCATGGTTAGGGTTACCTTTAGGTTTAGGGTTAGGGTCAGGCTCACAGTCATGGTCAGGGTTAGGGTTAGGGTCAGGGTAGGGTCAGCATCAGAGTTAGGATTAGGGTCAGGGTCAGGGTCATGTTTAGGTATGAGTCTTGGTTACAGTAATATCTACGTTAGGTTTAGGTTCAGGACCACAACTAGGTCAGTGTCAGGCTTAGGTTTAGGTTTAGGGTTCAGGTCCGGTCACAGAGGGTCAGGGTCAGTGTCAGGGTTTGGGTTAGGGTTTGGGGCAGGCTCACAGTCAGTGTCAGGGTCAGGGTTAGTGGTTACTGTTAGGGTCAGCCCCGCTCGTGGTCATAGACCCATCCATTCAGGGTCTCAGGATAAACCCTGGGCAGAAGGGTGTAGACCCTCCACCCGATCCCAGTTAACCAGCCTTAAACTGGGGTGTGAACATGACTTGCCCAACAGACACTTAACCCCTCATCAGCCTGATCCTGCCTGGGGCATCTCCACCCACGATTGCATGGCCAGGTCCTCTTTACACACAGACACGGGGACACCAAGAGGAACACACACACACACACGCACACACACAGAGAGACGGGGAGGAGACCTAGTGCTACACCCGTGGATCAGAAGGTGTGGG
>NW_026747035.1:0-2182 GCF_022355385.1 Mustela nigripes
GTACTGGCTTGCTTTCTGAGGAGCAGAGGGATGGGGTAGAAGGAGGACTCACAGACACAGGCTGTGTTGGAAAGCTGTAGTCAGTCCATCTGTGAAGTAATAGAAAATGAAAAAGACTTTATACTTGAAAAAACTAAAAGGACTTCTCTCAGTTGAAGAATAGTAAAGATTGAGGATAGGATGCAGTGCCCTTGTTAAGAAATATTCTTGCCAGTTTGGAGTACGGTTCTCTGTTCACCCCATGGGAAAGCCTGGATCAGGAAAAACTCACCTATGTTAGTACTCAGGAATTAAAATTAATAATAATAATAATAACAACAACAACAGCAGCAGCAACAACAACAGCAATCACAAGATATATTTGAAGTTATTATAGGAAACAGGAGAAGACAGGATAAGCAAGTGGTAATTCACCTGAAAAATGTTGTCATGTAATGTATAAATGTTGTCACTAGTTTTTACTATAAAATAACAACGAAATAATGGCTTTGGGTGTGCAAGAACATAAAATAGGTAAATAAGACATTCTTAAAGAGATAAGACATTCTAAAAGAGATAAGACCACAAGAAGTTGTATTATGAACCATGTTATATCACAGGAAATAACTGGAAAAACAAGAATAAAATCACTGCAGTTATCAAAACACAATTTGAAAAAACAGAGGTAGAAAAGATAATGTTGAAAGTACTGTAGGAAATATGGAGGTTATAAATGAGAAACCGAAACAACAGAGGGTATGGAAACAGTGCATAACAGGAAGTAATGGCTTCTTGTGTTCATTACATATGTTTTATAATCTTTATCCCAAATTTCCTTTACTTGAAACAAGCTCACTTCTCCTTCCATGTCTGTCCATTAAGAAGTTAATTCCTGGTCATATAATTAGGTACTAGTATTTTACGAGACTTCTTTAACCCCCAGGATTTTGCTCTTCCAAAGAGAAAGATCTTGATTTCACTCTTTAATAATCCAGAATTACACATTATTAACGATTTTGCTTGACCATGCAGCCACATAGAGCCAGATTTTCGTAATAATTCAGAAGGTCATCACTACAAACTTAGTAAACATACATGCCAGTTTCTCAAGCATTAGACTCTGAGTTGTCAGGTATACATTGACATAGAGACTGAAAAACCATACCTTGTTATCATTCTTGTTTCATCTTCCTCATACACACACACCAAGTGTTAGGAGCAACAGGACACTTTTGATGGGTTTATATAGATTTCTTAATAACATTTAAATATGTATTTTCATAACAAAACTAACAATATCATGAATATTAAATCTATTCCATATATGCTTTTAAAAAATCTTTCATTAGCATTTTACCATTTTTGCTTGTTTTTACAGAAATATATTTTTTTAAAGTACAGACATTAAACCACTAAATCTTTCAGTATGATGCCTAAAAACTTGTGTTTGGTAAGGCTCTCCTGTTAATTAAACTGATAAAAACCATTTGTTAAACACGATTGACTTAGTATCTATTCAGAGTGTTGGAAGAAAATCATAGGTGGAGTTATGGCTGCCAGAAACATTGTTGAGTAAAAATCAGAGCTGCATTGAATACTTAAAAATTAAGTGTTTAACAAAGACATTGTTATAGCAGCGTAGCTCATGTTCATGTTAAAGTAAATTATACAAACATACTTTCTTCAGATGCTTCTGCAGACACACGTGCATCAGAATTGTCTGGGCCCAAGTCTGGTTTTGAATGTGCATGCCACAGTTTGAGAATCCACGGGAAATTCTGGGTGCAAACTTCCCAGAGTTGGTGAACTTGTCCCAGAGTTATACAGCTATGAAATGAAGAAGCTGCTATTGGAATCAGGACCCTTAGACTTCAAAGCCTATGTCGATTCCTCTAGGCCAAGTTTCTAACTGCCAAGGACCATCACAGAGCTCTCACTAAACCATTCTATCAATCTTCAGCAACACTGAGCTTATTAATGAACTCATGCCTTCAAAGCCTTAAGATGCTGCATGATTTCCCTTAATTTCTTTCTGGAAGAGATTTATCCAATTGGTCTTTTAGGTCCCTCTTCCCCTTTAATCACTAGTACTACTTTTGCTTGCTTACACTCCAACCCCCATGCCTTGCCTTCCCTCCCACCCAGCCCTCAGTCTTTCTCTTTGGCCAGCTTAAGAGAAGGGATTTCCAGTATCAAGTTCTGG
>NW_026747036.1:0-2182 GCF_022355385.1 Mustela nigripes
TTGTTACCTCAGGTGTCCCACCAAAAGAGGAATTCAAAAGCAGAGCCCTGGGGAAGAGTAAAGGCACAACCCGAACTATGGTTAAAAATTGGGGCCTAGGGGCATGGCAAGCCCAATATGCTGTCTCTCCATCCAGCCACTGAGAGGCCTTACCTGAGGACTGGGCTCAGCGGAGGGTTACAATGTGTGTTTGTGACCAATGTGGCCCACAAACATGGGCGAGAACTCATGGGCCTCACTGGTTTCAACTACACTGAACCTTGGACAACATGCCACCACAAGGTTTCTTGACATGGGGAAAGAGTTCTGATTTCTGCATCATTTTCAAACCCGGGCCGTGATTGGAGATAAGGTCTGGGTTCTGAAGCCTGAAAACCGAGGTTGAGAAGAGATGACGACCTAAGGCCATGGCAGGTCCGATGTGCTCAGTGTGTGGCCAGCTGTCTGGCTAGGGCCCGGAGGTCCGAGCGCAGGCTGTGCCAAAGGGCATTAGTGCCCTGGTCAGCCTATATATTTGGGGTAGAGCCGAATGGCGTGGAAGTTGATCCACATTTGGGGTTTCTGGTTTGCCCAGAGGGCAATGTTTTTCTTCTGGAGGGCAGGCAGCGTGCTGCATTGCAGTTCTGCATTGCCAATTGGAGGGCTTGTGGGCCAGTAGTCTGAGGACGGAAGTCTGAGAAACCAAGCTGGGCCTAGGTTTCTGGGTGAGGATATGGCAGACACAATCTACAGACCTGAATCGAGATCTTGTGCATCTGAAGTCAGGGCGAGGATCAGACAATCGCTCAGGTTGAACATTCTGTCCCTGATGGCCCCTTTTGAAGAGGGGGTGGATCACGAGGCCATGGGTCTTTTCCCACGTTGGGAGTTGTGAGAAGCTCCCAACTGCAAAGATTCTTCTGCAGGACAATTGAGACCTGTTGGTTCGCTCCAGGACAACGATTCCGAGCAGGGTTCTAAGGATGGATGGCTGAGTAGCCCACCTCGCATTCCAATTGTCTCCAAGCAACAAGACAGGTTAGATCTGCAGGATCTGGGGGAGCAACCCAGGAGGCTGAGTTGAAATGGACTCTCCCGTTGATGTGTCTGAATATGATTTTGTGTCTATGGAGACCTTGGAATGAAGCGGTGGCACTGGGGCCCTGAAGGGCTCTCCTAAAGAGAGGCTTTCACACAGCTCCATCGTGCACGTTTCCCATGTATAGATGAAATTTGTTCTGATAGGTGAGTCAAGAAACAGCCAAATGCTGTTATTGAAATCTAGGCCTCTGAGGAGAGATGCCTGGAAACCAAAGCAATGGATCCGATAGGTGCCAAGGGGCCTGTTCGTTCCTTTTTACCTCTGGGGACATCAGTCTATGGGACTGAGTGCCGGTAGGTGCCCAGATGGGCCCAGATTGCCCCAGTTTGTCCTGAGAAGCACAAATATTGGGATGGCCTCAGGGACTTTGGAGGTTTTTCCTATTAGTAGGGTTGTGGTCATTGGAGTGGGCACATACAATTCCCTTGGAGAGGGCAAGCACAGTCGTCAGGTTTGGCTCCAGGGGCCTGAGCCTGTAGGGTGTGTAGGCCAGTCCTGTTTGGACAGTTGTCTGAAAACACAAACTCGGCTTAAGTTTCCAGTCATAGGTATGGCAGGACTGATCTACACACCATGAGGAGAACTCTTAGGGATATGAAAAAAGGGCGAGTGTGAGGCTATTGCTCAAGTTTTTGTCTCTGGATATCGTGTCACTCATGGTCGTGAAATTTCCCGGGTGACTTCATGGGAAATGGCCGATTCTTCCTCTCTGGGAGTTTGGCCCCGTCCAAAGAGTTTTGGGCCATTCAGTGGGATGGAAGAAGTCCCTTGTTCTGTTGTTGTTGATTTGTTTTTTTTTTTTTTTTTTTCAACCTCATGTGTCCCACCAATGAGGAATTCCAGAGTAGAGCCCTGGGGTGGGTCGACTGGACAACCAGAAATCTGGTTAAAAATTGGGGTCTAGGAACATGTCAATCCCTTTATGACATCTAATGGTCCAGACACTGAGAGGACGTCTAAGGACAGGACTCACGCTGAGGGTCACAATTCGTGTTTATGCCCTCGTCGCACTCAAGAATGGGCGGGGCCTCAGGGTGAATGCTGGTTTCTCCTACACTGAACGTTGGACAACATGCCAACCACAAGGTTTCTTGCCATGGG
>NW_026747037.1:0-1520 GCF_022355385.1 Mustela nigripes
ATTCTGTGGGATGGAATAAGTCCGTGTTCTGTTGTTGTTGATTTGTTTTGTTTTGTTTTTCAACCTCAGGTGTCCCACCAAATGAGGGATTCCAGAGTAGGGCCCTGGGGAGGGGTGACTGGACAACCAGAAACCTGGTTAAAAATTGGAGCCTACGGACATGTCAAGCCCATTATGACATCTAATGATCCAGTCACTGAGAGGACGTGCTAGAGGACCGGACTCACGCTGAGGGTCACAATGCATGTTTATGCCCCGTCGCACTCAAGAATGGGCGGGGCCCTAGGGTGAATGCTGGTTTCTCCTACACTGAACGTTGGACAACATACCAACCACAAGGTTTCTTGCCATGGGTAAGGAAGAGTTCTGATTTCTGCATCACAGTCAGCCCTGGGCAGTGATTGGAGATAAGGTCTAGGTTCTGAAGCCTGAAAACTGAGGTAGGAAAGAGATGATGACCTAAGGCCATGGCGGGTCCGATGTGCTCAGTGTGTGGTCAGTTGTCTGGGTGTTGGTCACGAGGTCCGGGCTCAGGTTGTCAGACAGTGCATTAGTGCCCAGGTTAGACTATATATTTTGGGTGCATTCGAGTGCCGTGTAGGTTCTTATCTGAAGAACTCTTCAGGATATGAAGAATGATTGAGTCTGAGGCGCGTGATCAGGCTTTTGTCTCTGGATTTTGTATCAGATATGGCCGTGGAATGTTGGGGAGGCCTCATGGGCCATGGACGAATCTTGCTCTCTGTGGACTTTGCCCGATCCCAAATGTTTTCCGTCAATATGTGGGATGGGAGGTCTCCTTTCAGGTTTGTTACCTCAGGGGTCCCACCAAAAGAGGTGTTCCAAAGCAGAGCCCTGGGGAAGAGTGAAGGGACAACCCGAACTATAGTTAAAAATTGGGGCCTAAGGGCATGGCAAGCCCAATATGCTGTCTCTCCATCCAGCCACTGAGAGGCCTTACCTGAGGACAGGGCTCAGGCTGAGGGTCACAATGTGTGCTTGTGAACAATGTGGCCAGCAAGCATGGGCGGGGCCTCATGAGCCACACTGGTTTCAAGTACACTGAACCTTGGACAACATGCCATCCAAAAGGTTTTTTGCCATGGGGAAAGAATTTTGATTTCTGCATCATTTTCAAACCCGGGCCGTGATTGGAGATAAGGTCTAGGTTCTGAAGCCTGAAAACCGAGGTTGAGAAGAAATGACGAACTAAGGCCAGGACGGGTCCGATGTGCTCAGTGTGCCTCTAGCTGTCTAGGTGGGGCCAGGAGGTCCAGGCTCAGGCTGTGTCAGAAAGGGCATTAGTGCCAAGGTCAGCCTATATATTTGGGGTACAGGCGAACAGCGTGCAGGTTGATCCTCATTTGGGGTTTCTGGGTAGCCCCAGACAGCAATGTTTTTCTTCTGGAGGGCAGGCAGAGTGCTGCATTGTAGTTCTGGATTGCCAAACTAGAGGGCTTGTGGGCCAGTAGTCTGAGGATGGAAGTCTGAGAACCTAAGCTAGGCCTAGGTTTCTGGGT
>NW_026747037.1:1620-2182 GCF_022355385.1 Mustela nigripes
GGCCCATTTTTGAAGGGGGGAGTGGATCACGAGGCCATGGGGGTTTTCCCACGACGGGACTTGTGAGAAGCTCCCAACTGCAAAGATTCTTCTGCAACAATTGAGACCTGTTGGTTGGCACCAGGACATCGATTCCGAGCAGGGTTCTAAGGATGGATGGCTGAGTAGACCACCTCACATTCCAATTTTCTCCAAGCTACAAGACAGGTTATATCTGCTCGATCTGGGGGAGCCACCGAGGAGGCTGAGTTGAAATGGACTCTCCCGTGGAAGTGTCCTAATATGATTTTGTGTCTATGGAGACCTTGGAATGAAGCAGTGGCACTGGGGCCCTGAGGGGTTCTCCTAAAGAGAGGCTTTCACTCAGCTCCATCATGCAAGTTTCCCATGTTTAGATGAGATTTGTACTGATGGGTGAGTCAAGAAACAGCCATATGCTGTTATTGAAATCCAGGCCTCTGAGGAGAGATGCCTGGAAACCAACGCAATGGATGCGATAGGTGCCTAGGGGCCTGATCGTACCTTTTTTCCTCTGGGGACATCAGTCTCTGGGTCTGAGTGC
>NW_026747038.1:0-2182 GCF_022355385.1 Mustela nigripes
ATGGCATGACCCTTCCTCTTAGGAAAGGTGAATTACAAACTATACTGCCATTGGCAATCATCTCTTTTAAAAAAAAAAATTTAAATATTTTATTTATTTACTTGACAGACAGAGATCACAAGTAGGTAGAGTGCTAGGCAGATGGGTGGGGGGAAGCAGACTCAGCGCCGAGCAGATAGCCCAATGTGGGGCTCGATCCCAGGACCCTGGGGTCATGACCTGAGCCGAAGGCAGAGGTTTTAACCCACTTAGCCACCCAGGCGCCACACTCTTTTTTTAAAATAATTTTCATTGTTTTATGTTAGTCATTCTAAAATACATCATCAGCTTCTGACACAGTGATCCAAGATTCGTTGTTCATGTACAACATCCAGTGCTCCATGCATTACATGCCCTCCTCAACACCCACCACCAGGCTCACCCATCCTCCAACCCCCACCCCTCTAAAACCCTCAGTTTGTTTCTGGGCCTCCACAGTATCTCATGGTTCATCTCCTCCTCCAATTTCACTCCCCCAACGCCTTCACTTTGCCTCTCCTTCTCCTAATGTCCTCCATGTTATTCCTTATGTTCCACAAGTAAGTGAGACCATATGATAACTGACTCTCTCTGCTTGATGAGATGCCCTTCAACAGACAAATGGAAAAAGAAGATGTGGTCCATATACACCATGGACTACTATACAGCCATCTGAAAGGATGAGTACCCAACTTTTGCATCAATAAGGATGGGACTGGAGCAGATTATGCTGAATGAAGTGAAACCAACATTTTCAAGAAAACAGTTGGAATGGTAGCGACTTACTTAACCCGTTTCGATGATGAAACCCTCATCTCCTCATTTTGCTTCTCTAAATGTCTGGGAAACTCAACGTCACACTTGCTTTTTCTTTATCATTCCCTGTTCCTGGGGCACAGAATCCACATCCTTCTCTGATGTTATACCAAGAATATGTATATGAGGATAAGAAAGCACATGAAGAATGCCCACTCTCACCACCCTTGTTCAGCACAGTGCCAGAAGTCCTAGCAACAGCAATCGGACAACAAAGAGAAGTAAAAGGTATTCAAATTGGCAATGAAAATGTCAAACTGTCTCTCTTCGCACTTGACATGATACGTTATATGGGAAACCCAAAAGACTCCAGCCCCGAACCACTAGAACTCATACAGCAATTTAGTAATGTGGCTGGATACAAATCCAACATAGAGAAATCAGTTGCTTTCTTATGCATGAACAATGAAAATCCAGAAAGGGACATCAGAGAATCGATGCCCTTTACTCTAGCACCAAGAACCGTAAGATACCTGGGAATACACCTAACCAAAGAGGCAAAGGATCTGTACTCGAGGAACAGCAGAACACTCATGAAAGAAAGTGAAGAAGACCCAGAAATATGGAAGAGCATCCCATGCTCACGGATCAGAAGAATAAACATTGTTAAGTTGTCTATACTGCCTAGAGCAAACTATACTTTCAATACCAGCCCGATCAAAATTCAACCGGCATTTTTCAAAGAGCTGGAGCAAACAATCCTCTATCCATTGTATTTTGGAAATATCTTCCCAGGATAGGTTTCATGGTTAAAGTCACATGTTAGAACAATCTATTTGATAAGCTTCTGCATGCGCATGTGTGTGCATCAGTGTGCATGTGACTGTACCCATGTTTCTATGTCTCCAACTTATTCACAGTTAGTTGTACACAATAAGTCGTGAAGCTTTCTCTTCAGTTCACTTAGAGGCTGGACTTCCAGTCCCAGGGCTTGAAGATCCCAAGATGGACATATATACAGAAGGAAGGACATGTGCTTCTGTGTGGAAGATCCAGAAAGCTTTGGCCTATACAATGGAATCAGTGCGTTTCTCACACTCTCCCTACATCCCCCACGCCCATTTGGGGACATCTATCTCCATTTTCTCAGGGTTATCTCTTTCCTACTGTAAAGGCATAGTTTTCTTAGAAACTGAAAGAAAATCTTCCTTCAGGGTATAGTGTGAAACAGCAAGTATACTCTGGTCACAACTCTCTCTGAAGAAGTCACATGTTGAGGAAAATCTGAGAGGTCAGATACCTAGTTGTGTATACTGCTTACTCCTGCATCTATATCTCCTTAGTTTGTTAATGTGTATTGTGTGTTTACTGTCTTCCAGGCACTGTTGTCTATTCCTTATCTGCATTC
>NW_026747039.1:0-2182 GCF_022355385.1 Mustela nigripes
AAACAAAACAGCTTTTTAACCCTGGAAGCATCTTTCTAAATTATATAGATATATTTTTTTAATGAATCAGTAGCAATTTTTGTTAAGGGACCTAAACTGAAGGTAGGTTTAGAACTTTATTTGTTTATTTATTTATTTAGTAAAAGATTTTATTTTGTTTATTGACAGCGAGAGAGAGAGAGAGAGAGAGAGAGAGGGGAAGCACACAAGCGGGGGGAATCACGTGCAAAGGGAGAGGAAGAAGCAAGCTCCTTGGGGTGCAAGTAGTCCCATGCAGGGCTGGATCCCTGTACACTGGAATCATGACCTCAGCCAAAGGCAAACATCTGCTTAAACAACTGAGTCATCCAGGCACCCCTAGAAAATTTTAAAAAAAGACCTTTTAAAAACATTTTGTTTCTTTCTTGTTTTTTTTTTTTAATATTTTATTTATTTGACAGACAGAGAGACAGGAAGAGGAACTATAAGCAGGGCAGAGGGAAAAGGAGAAGCAGGTTTCCCACTGAGCAGAGAGCCTGATGTGGGGCTCCATCCCAGGAACTTGGGATCATGACCTGAAAAGAAGGGACACTTATGGAGGAAGCCACCCAGACACCTCTTTTCTTTGTTTTTAATATATGGCAACTGATGCTTCCCAGCCACAAGGAGCATATTACCCATTGATTAAATCTTTGATAACAACCTATTTAAAAAGGTGTGTAAATATATACTTACTCAGATTTATACACTTTGTGTTTTCTTCATAGTTTGGAGCTGGACCCCATGGTCACAATGCTGCTTCCATTCTTTGCCTTCCCATCTTTTGATACCAGGTATTTGGTCAGCAAAGCAAATTAGTATCAAAATTAATAAGGCCTTGGCACCATATCTCTGGAGCAGGGGTTGCTCTTAGCCAAGGCCCAGAGCAGTTGACCTCCCCTCGCTAGTGCTATAGCCCCAAGGACTAGGTCCCTGCCACCAGAACTTAGTCTTACATGTTATGCTAAGCAGACAAAACCAAAACAGGAAAGCTCCGACAGCTTTCAATGGCATGCCTCATCTCCAACTCCCTCGATGTCCAGGCAGTACCAGATGCCAGGGAGGGGTCTTGGTCCAACATATGGGAGGGAAGGAAGTAGCCATGAGCAAGTACCTGCCTCTCTGTTCCTTTCTTTCATGAGCAGGTTGTAAGGAGGAGGAAGAGGAAGGGGAAGAGAGGTGAACTTCAAGGGGTGAAGGCCTCAGGTAGGCAGCTGGCTCCTTGCAGTAGGAAAGGGACAAAGGAGAAGGCAGTGAGTCTTTCAGGGAGGGTGGGGGGTAAGGGTTACAGCTTATGACGGAATCTGGACAGGAGTAATAGGGATACTAGTCATTTGAGTCCACCATTGGCAAGCTGGGCTGGGTGTCAAGGCAGATAGGCCTCCCTGGGCAACGGCACATGAGAGAAGGTGGAATTCTTCTCTGAGGAGCAGGTGGAGCTTTGGGTGTTGCAAAAGCATAGACAGTATTGTTCCAGGGCCAAGGACAGGTCTGGGTACTCCTGGTTGGAGGTCAAGGCCACAGTATGATCCAGGTCTTCTACCAGCAGCTTGAAGGTACCACATGCCAGCCACCCCTGGTGGCCAGGTCTTGGTGTATGCACTTCTTGGAGGCAAGGTACTCCAAGCCTCAGGCTACCTGGTAGGCACAGGATACCAGGTCCTTGGAGGAGAGTTGCTCTGCTGCATTGTGGCTGATATTGTAACAGTACTCCAGGTCAGGAGGCCAATGGGTACTCCTGTATGTTGTCTTTGGAGGCATATTCCATGAGAGTGTACGAAGGACCGTCCTGTGTGCAGGACCCAGAAGGTTGATGGTGTCCTTGTGCTGTCCAATCATCTTCATCATCTCCATTTCTGAGATTACGTTTGACAGGTCTTTCTCTGTTGCAACTGACTTCAACATCTTCACAGACACTTTAGTCAAATGGTTGGATTTGTCTTTGTCCAGCCCAATGACCTCCTCCAACACCACCTACCCAAAGTAGGCCTGTCTTAGGGGTCTGCCTAAACTACCTACAACCAGCCTGCCTCAAGGCAGTTATGAACTCTAGATTATCCTCAAAAACATTAAGCCACAAGCTAAAAATTCTCTTCACTAGGTCTCTGTCACAGGTCTAATTTTCTTATCTTTCATCATTTATCTTTTTCCTAATTCTTATTTT
>NW_026747040.1:0-2182 GCF_022355385.1 Mustela nigripes
CCATGGCGTTAGGTCTTCATCTCTTCTCAACCTCGGTTTTCAGGCTTCAGAACCTAGACCTTTTCTCCAAACACGGCCCGGGTTTGAAAATGATGCAGAAATCAGAACTCCTTCCCCATGGCAAGAAACCTTGTGGTTGCATGTTGTCCAAGGTTCTGTGTCGTTGAAACCAGTGTGGCCCAAGAGGCCCTGCCCATGCTTGTGGGCCACATTGGTCACAAACACACATTGTGACCCTCAGCCTGAGCCCAGTCCTCAGGTAAGGCCTCTCAGTGGCTGGATGGAGAGACAGCATATTGGTCTTGCCATGCCCCTAGGCCCCAAATTTTAACCATAGTTCGGGTTGTCCCTTCACTCTTCCCCAGGTCTCTGCTTTGGAATTCCTCTTTTGGTGGGACTCCTGAGGTAACAAACCTGAAAGGAGTCCTCCCATACCACAGATTGACGAAAAACAATTGGGATCGGGCCAAATCCACAGAGAGCAAGATTCGTCCAGGCCCATGAGGCCTCCCCAACATTGCACGGCCATCGCTGATACAAAATCCAGAGACAAAAGCCTGAGCACGCATCTCAGACTCGCTCATTCTTCATATCCTGAAGAGTTCTTCAGATAGGAACCTACACGGCACTCGAATGCACCCAAAATATATAGTCTAACATGGGCACTAATGCACTGTCTGACAACCTGAGCCCGGACCTCGTGACCAACACCCAGACAGCTGACCGCACAATGAGCACATCAGACCCGCCATGGCCTTAGGTCATCATCTCTGCCCTACCTCAGTTTTCAGGCTTCTGAACCTAGACCTTATCTCCAATAACTGCCCAGGGGTGACTATGATGCAGAAATCAGAACTCTTCCTTACCCATGGCAAGAAATTTTGTGGTTGGCATGTTGTCCAACGTTCAGTGTAGGAGAACCCAGGATTCACACTGAGGCCCCGCCCATTCTTGAGTGCGACGAGGGCATAAACACGCATTGAGACCCTCAGCGTGAGTCCTGTCCTCTAGTACGTCCTCTCAGTGGCTGGACCATTAGATGTCATCTTAGGCGTGACATGACCCTAGGCCCCAATTTTTGACCAGATTTCTGGTTGTCCAGTCGCCCCTCCCCAGGGCTCTACTCTGGAATCCCTCATTTGGTGGGACACCTGAGGTTGAAATACAAAACAAAACAAATAAACAGCAACAGAACAACGGACCTCTTCCATCCCACAGAACGAAACAAAACTCTTTGGACGGGGCCAAACCCTCAGAGGGTAAGACTCGTCCCTTTCCCATGAAGTCACCCGGAAATTTCACGACCATGAGTGACACGATATCCAGAGACAAAAACTTGAGCCAGAGCCTCACACTCGCCCTTTTTTCATATCCCGAAGAGTTCTCCTCATGGTCTGAAGATCAGTCCTGCCATACCTATGACCCGAAACATAAGCCGAGTTTGTGTTTTCAGACAACTGTCCAAACAGCCCTGTCCTACACACCCCACAGGCTCAGGCCCCTGGAGCCAAACCTGACGACTGTGCTTGCCCTCTCCAAGGGAATTGTAGGTGCCCATTGCAAAGGCCCCAACCCTACTAATAGGATAAACCTCCAAAGTCCCTGAGGCCATCCCAATATTTGTGGCTTCCCAGGACAAACAGGGGCAATCTGGGCCCATCTGAGCACCTACCTGCACTCAGACCGGTAGACTGATGTCCCTAGAGGTAAAAAGGAACGAACAGGTCCCTAGGCACCTAATGGATCCATGTCTTTGGTATTCAGGCGTCTCTCCTCAGAGGCCTGGATTTCAATAACAGCATATGGCTGTTTCTTGACTCACCCATCAGAACAAATCTCATCTACACATGAGAAACCGCACGATGGAGCTGTGTGAGAGCGTCTCTTTAGGAGAACCCTTCAGGGCCCCAGTGTCACCGCTTCATTCCAAGGTCTACATAGACACAGAATCATATTAGGACACATCCACGGTAGAGTACATTTTAACTCAGCCTCCATGGTGTCTCCCCCAGATCCAGCAGATGTAACCTGTCTTGATGCTTGGAGACATTTGGAATGCGAGGGGGCTACCCAGCCATCCAGCCATAGAACCCTGCTCGGAGGGGCGCAGGGGTGGCTCAGTGGGTTAAGCCGCTGCCTTCGGCTCAGGTCATGATCTCAGGGTCCTGGGATCGAGTCCCGC
>NW_026747041.1:0-2182 GCF_022355385.1 Mustela nigripes
CGTAGGGTTGTGGCCATTGGAGTGGGCACATACAATTCCCTTGGAGAGGGCAAGCACAGTCGTCAGGTTTGGCTCCAGGGGCTTGAGCCTGTAGGGTGTGTAGGTCAGGCCTGTTTGGACAGTTGTCTGAAAACACAAACTCGGCTTATGTTTCGTGTCATAGGTATGGCAGGACTGATCTACAGACCATGAGGAGAACACTTCGGGATATGAAAAAAGGACGAGTGTGAGGCTCTTGCTAAAGTTTTTGTCTCTTGATATCGTGTCACTCATGGTCGTGAAATTTTCGGGTGACTTCATGGGAAATGGACGAGTCTTATTCTCGGGGGTTTGGCCTCATCCAAAGAGTTTGGGGCCATTCTGTGGGATGGAAGATATCCGTTGCTCTGTTGTTGTTGATTTGTTTTGTTTTGTTTTTCAACCTCAGGTGTCCCACCAAATGAGGGATTCCGGAGTCGAGCCCTGGGTAGGGACGACTGGACAACCAGAAATCTGGTTAAAAATTGGGGACTAGGGACATGTCGAGCCCATTATGACATCCAATGTTCCAGCCAATGAGAGTACGTACTAGAAGACAGGTCTCACGCTGAGTGTCACAATGCTTGTTTATGCCCTCCTTGCACTGAAGAATGGGCGGGGCCTCAGAGTGAATGCTGGTTTCTCCTACACTGAACGTTGAACTACATGCCAACCACAAGGTTTCTTGCCATAGATATTGAAGAGTTCTGAGTTCTACATCACAATCACCCCTGGGCAGTGATTGGAGATAAGGTCTAGATTCTGAAGACTGAAAACTGAGGTAGGGAAGAGATGATGACCTAAGGCCATGGCGGGTCTGATGAGCGCCTTGTGCCGTCAGCTGTCTGGCTGTTGGTCAAGAGGTCCGGGCTCAGGTTGTCAGACAGTGCATTAGTGCCCAGGTTAGACTATATATTTTGGGTGCATTTGAGTACCGTGTAAGTTCTTATCTGAAGAACTCTTCAGGATATGAAGAATGCGCGAGTCTGTGGCGCGTGCTCAGGCTTTTGTCTCTGGATTTTGTATCAGCGATGGCCTTGGAATGTTGGGGAGGCCTCATGGGCCATGGACGAATCTTGCTATCTGTGTACTTGGCCCGAATCCAATTGTTTTCCGTCAATCTGTGGGATGGGAGGACTCCTTTCAGGTTTGTTACCTCAGGTGTCCCACCAAAAAGGAATTCCAAAGCAGAGCCCTGGGGAAGAGTGAAGGGACAAACCGAACTATGTTTAAAATTGCGGCCTAGGGGCATGCCAAGCCAAATATGCTGTCTCTCCATCCAGCCACTGAGAGGCCTTATCTGAGAACTGGGCTCAGGCTGAGGGTCACAATGTGTGTTTGTGACCAATCTGGTCCGCAAGCATGGGCGGGTCCTCATGGGCCACACTGGTTTCTACTACACTGAACCTTGGACAACATGCCAACCACAAGGATTCTTGCCATAGAGAAAGAGCTCTGATTTCAAACCCGGGCAGTGATTGGAGATAAGGTATTGGTTCTGAAGCCTGAAAACCGAGGTTGAGAAGAGATGACGACATAAGGCCATGGAGGGTCTGATGTGCTCAGTGTGCAGCCAGCTGTCTGGATGGGGCCAGGAGGTGCAGACTCAGGCTGTGTCAGAAAGGGCATTAGTGCCCAGGTCAGCCTATATATTTGGGGTGCAGCCAAATGGTGTGCCCTTTTGATCCTCATTTGGGGTTTCTGTGTAGCCCCAAGGGACATGTTTTTTTCTGGAGGGCAGGCAGTGTGCTGCATTGTATTTCTGGATTGCCAAACTGGAGGGCTTGTGGACCAGTAGTCTGAGGACGGAAGTCTGAGAACCCAAGCTAGGCCTCAGTTTCTGGGTGAGACCTGAATCGAGACCTCGTGCCTCTGAAGTCAGGGCGAGGATCAGAGAATCGCTCAGTTTGGACATTCTGTACCTGATGGCCGCTTCTTGAAAGGGGAGTGGATCACGAGGCCATGGGGGTTTTCCCACGATGGGTGTTGTGAGAGGCTCCCAACTGCAAGATTCTTCTGAAGGATAATTGACACTTGTTGTTTGGCTCCAGGAGAACGATTCCGAGCAGGGTTCTAAGGATGGATGTCTGGTAGCTCACCTCGAATTACAATTGTCTCCAAGCAACAAGACAGGTTAGATCTGCTGGATCTGGGGGAGCAACCT
>NW_026747042.1:0-2182 GCF_022355385.1 Mustela nigripes
GCATTGTGGTGCCAGTTGGTGGGCTGGGGTGCTGGCCCTTGGGCCCAACAGGGGAACTGCGCCGTGCAGCTGAGGGGCCGCTGTCTATCCAGGGGCAGCGGCATTGGGCTGGGATGTGCAGGAAGATGGCTTGTTGCATGTTGAAGCTCTTTTGCACCTAATCAGTCTCTGCGCACAATATGAGGGGGTCTTGCTAGCAAGGCTAGCATGCGCCTTTCTGACGGCAAAGACGGTTCTGGTAGAAGGAGAGTTCAGGACCGGTTGCGGCAGTGGCCGGTGATGTGGTGGAAGATGGCTTGTTACACATTGCAGCTCTTTTGCACCTAATCAGTCGCTGGGCAGGAGATGAGGTAGTCTTGGTGGCAATGCTGCTCTGGGCCTTGCTGACCAGGGACGTGGGGCCACTAAGAGGAGAGTCCAGGACGCCCCTGTTCCCGTGGGCATCCTTGCTGGAAGTGTTGCCGTCTGATCTGGACATCTGATGGTCTGGTGCCTGGGGATGTGACTGGAGGGAGGAGCACTCGGGGCTCCCGACAGAGGCTCGGTCGTTGTGCTGGCTCCCATGGTCCCCGACCAGGTGCTCTGGCTTGGGCGGCCCCCTGTGTTCCAGGTGCTGTGGAAAGCTGTTGCTGATGGGGGCAGGCATTGTGGTGCCAGTTGGGGTGCCGGGGTGCTGGGTGTTGTGATCAGCAGGGGAAACAGCGCCGGGCAGCTGGGGGACCGCTGTCAAGCCAGGGACAGCGGCAGTGGCCTGGGATGTGGAGGAAGATGGCTTGTTGCATGGTGAAGCTCTTTTGCACCTAATCAGTCTCTGGGCATGGGGTGAGTTGGTCTTGGTGGCGGGGCCGGTATGCGCCGCGGTGACCACAAAGGCGGTGCTGCTACGAGGAGAGGCCAGGACGCCCCTGTCCCCACGGGCAGCCATGCTGGAAGTGCCACCGTCTGAACTGTACCTCTGCTTAGTCTGGTGTCTGGAGATGTGACTAGAGGGAGGAGAACTTGTGGTTCACGACACAGGCTGGTTCGTTTTGCTGGCTCCCGTGGTCCCCGTCAGGGTGCTCTGGCGTGGGCGGTCCCCTTGGGTTCGGGCCCAGGCTTGCCCTGGTGGCCTACAGGCTATTTGGGGCCCTGCTCATTGCTGCTGCGATGCAGAGTACCCCAAATCTGGAGCGCAGATCGGCAACATCAGTCCTGTCCCCAAACTGGGGGTGCTGCTGAGAGCACCATGTTGATGGGGGCCGGCATTGTGGTGCCAGTTGGAGGGCCGGGGTGCTGGCAGTTGGGCCCAGCATGGGACACGGTGCCACGTGGGATGTGATGTGGCGGAAGATGGCTTGTTACACGTTCCAGCTCTTTTGCACCTAATCAGCCGCTGGGCAGCAGATGAGGTGGTGTTGGTGGCAAGGCTGCTCTGGGCAGTGCTAACCAGGGACGTAGGGGCCACTAGGAGGAGAGTCTACGACACCCCCGTCCACGCGGGCAGCCTTGCTGGAAGTGCCGCCATCTGATCTGGACCTCTGCCTGGTCTGGTGCCTGGGATGTGACGGGAGGGAGGAGCACTCAGGGTTCACGACACAGGCCGGTTCGTTGTGCTGGCTCCCGTGGTCCCCGACAGGGTGCTCTGGTGTGGGCGGTCCCCTTGGATTCGGGCCCAGGCTTGCCCTGGAGGCCTGCGGGCCACATCGGCCCTGCTCGTTGCTGCTGCGATGCAGAGTTCCTCAAATCTGGAGCACAGATCGGCAATATCATCTCCTGTCTCCAAACTGGGGGTGCTGCTGAAAGCACCATGTTTTGGGGGCCGGCATTTTGGTGCCAGTTGGAGGGCCGGGGTGCTGGCTTTTGGTCCCAGCATGGGACACGGTGCCACGTACCTGGGCCACAACTGTCAAGGCAGGGGCAGCGGCAGTAGGCTGGTATGTGGAGGAAGATGGCTTGTTGCATGGTGAAGCTCTTTTGCACCTAATCAGTCTCTGGGCACGGGGTGAGTTGGTCTTGGTGGCGGGGCTGGTATGCGCCGAGGTGACCACAAAGGTGGTGCTGCTACGAGGAGAGGCCAGGACGCCCCTGTCCCCGCGGGCAGCCTTGCTGGAAGTGCCGCCGTCTGAACTGGACCTCTGCTTGGTCTGGTGTCTGGGGTGTGACTAGAGGGAGGAGAACTTGGGGTTCACGACACAGGCTGGTT
>NW_026747043.1:0-2181 GCF_022355385.1 Mustela nigripes
GTCTTTAATAGCAATGGAAAGGTCTTTCAGAGCAGCACGCACGGAGGCGTGGAAGCTGTCACCCCGCAGACAGGAAGCCGTCTGCTCTTCCCTGTCCTGCAAGACAGGAGCGGAGGCTTCCAAGAGCCAAAGCAAAGATCGCCCAGGCCCGGATGCCACCGTATCAAGGTGAACAACAGGAGATTCAAGGTCACCCCATCTCCGTCCCACGTCCCTTCCGACCTTCCATACACTGTCAGTGTCTTCCAGTACCCCGCTCGGAAATAATTGGCCAAACGTCACGGGCGTCCGGGAGGACGCGGAGGCTCACTCATTCCCCGGCTTGGCTCCCTTGTCCCAACAGGGAGGGGCCAAGCGCACCCGACATGCTAAATATTTCCCGGCTGGAGAGTCGGCTTTGCTTCTGCTGCTGCTTGGCACCAGAGAGACAGGAAGCTATTAGATATATTATCTTCCCTTTCAATAAGTTTAGGGGAACTTTTCTATTGCAGTTCACACAAACATCCAGCTAATGGTCATTTAGTCATGCCGGCTCATTAAGTCACCAGGGAAGAATGCGCCGCCTGGTTCGACGACGCTCCGGCTTCTCTACTCGCTGCCCTAGACAAGGCAGAGAGGAAAGGCTGGAAGGGCGCTAACCAGGACTGGGAGCTCTGCCGGAAGGCCATGAGGGTCCAGCATAAAGTGATTCCCACTTCCCAGGGTTGCCTCTGGTTTTACAGCGTCATTGAAATGGGAGTGAGTAAGAAGACGGTGGTTTCCATGAAGAGTTTCTGGCCAGATGATGCTGCATTATAAGGGAGATCTAAGAGAGCTCTTGGCAGGATGTAGTGAGAATGTGGTTATGAAAAATGTGATACGGATCCACGGACTAGAGTTCAGATCATGGAGAGGAATCTACAGCTGGGAAAGGAGATTGCTGCAGACCATCGTGGCTAACTATGATCAATCCGTTATTAGGCTCTGGACACTCATATGAGTGCATTGACTCATACAAGGCTCAAACGACTCAAGGAGGTAGGCATTATGAGAACATTGGCCCAGAAAGCCAAATATTTCACCTAAGCTCACGCCAAGGATGAGTGGCCAGGCTGGGATATGGATCTGGCCTGCGCTAGCCAATGGGACTTTCTGCAAGGGTTAATGTGTCCCATATCATTGCTTTCCAATATGGAATCCACTAGCTCCATGTGGCTCCTGGGCCCTTGAGGGTAGTGTGACTGAGGACCTGAAGCCTTCATTTTACTTAATTTTAATATATTTAAATTGAGATAGTCACATGTGGCTAGTGGCTACCATATTGGACTCCCCGTTCTAAGCAGTCTGGCTCCAGAATCCACACTCTTCAAGGTTAGACTGTCTTGCCTCATAAATCGATTGAGAGCATTTGTAATGATTTATTAGGATATTTTTCAATATTTTCAAGGATAACAACATAGAAGAAATAGGGCTAAATGGAAATGCAAGAGAAAAGTTTGCTTAAGTTAAAAAAGTAGACATCTGTTCAGATCCGGTGTTTGGCAAAACACCCATAGAGGGAGTAAGATGAAACACTGTCGAGAGAGGTGGTGGCTTCCTCTTGCTTAAGCAGTAAATTGTATCAAGCTCCTGTAAAGTGACCTTATTAAGTCCTTGCTCTCTCTAGAGCCATATGGTCTGGGTGGGGAACCAAGTCAAATCCATCCAACAAAGCAAGGATACACGAAGAGGTTGGGTAGGACCAAGGGGAATTTGTATGTTGCCATTCAACTGCCCCAGGGAAAGCTAAGATTAAATGACCCCCTAAAGAATATGATCCATGGAGACAGGGAATCGGTGGATAATTGAAACACACACACACACACACACACACACACGCACACGTAACCTCAATGGGATTCTTCACTCTTGTCCTGGTTTCCAGGAATTCAAACCAAGGCATTGGCACTCAGTTCTTGGAGATACCCACAAACACCAAGGGTGTGGGGGGATCCTTATCTAGTCCTTTTTTTTTTTTTTTTTTTTTTTTTTTTTTTTGCAAAAAATGGCTTGTTCTCTGAGCAAAGCCTGTAGGAGGGGAGAGCTATCTAGTGTATACACCTAGGGAGGGGTAAGGAGGGGATGGCCTTTCCTTCAAAGATAACACAACAGCCCCAGACCGCCGGTGATTCTCTCTCCAAAACCTTCCTAATGAGCTGTCTC
>NW_026747044.1:0-2181 GCF_022355385.1 Mustela nigripes
CTTATTAAAAACATTTATTATGATCTACATAGATGAATGAAACTTTTCTTTTATTAAATTATTTTCCAAAAAATCTGTTATTTTTAAAAATGTATTTCCTTTGAAGGGTTATTTTAGAGCATTGAGAGAGGATCTAGGAGTGTGGTATTATGTAATTTTTAAGTAGGTATGAAGTGGTTATTTATATGATTGTTTCTTTAAGGCTTTTGTCTTATTTTGTTTTTGTCTTATTTTGTCCATTATATGCTATAAAATATTTTGAAAGTAAATTTAAGGTATGTTTTACATAGTTTATTTTTTGGAAAAGTATTGAAATGACTTATGAAATTCAGTTTACTCTCAACATTAATTTATTCTGAAATTTACCAATTGTCTACTGAACCTATTATATGGCAGATATTACTTCAGACTACACTGGTCAATGAAATACTTGGCTTTGTAGAACTTTTATTTTAATCGGTGAGACAATTAAAAGATATAAACCTTAATAAAAATTGCATAGTGCATTCAAAAATTATGAGTACAATGGGGAAAAAGAAAAATTAGATCAGGGTGAGAAAAATCAAGGTTGCTAGGCAAGGAATGGGGAGTTAAGAATTTTAATAGGAAGATCAGGGTAGTTACAATGAAGCTGACAATTGAACAAAGGTATGGAAAGGTGATGAATTTGCCCAGAACTATCAGCAATAAGGTCACTCCAGACAAAGGAATTGGCTATCTTGAAGGCCATTAGGTTGGATCGTGCCTGGCATATCTGAGGAATAGCAAGGAGGCCACTGTGAGTGACTGAAGAGTAGCAGGGAAAGAGGTCACAGAGGTTAAATGAGTGGCTAGATCATGTAAAAGCTTAGAAGTCATTGTAAAACTCTGGCTTTTATATTTGGAACTTACTGTGTGATAGAATTTCTGCTAATAACTGAGAGTTCAAATGTCCATAAAATTTCAAGGATTCTTATTCTAGTAAGACAGAATAAGGAAAAAGAGTTCCTATTTTCACATGGTGTAACAAATGCTTGGAGATCCAAGTGTAGGAAGCTATGGGAGCACAGAAGAAGGCACTAAAATCACACCAATATATTTGATGACTGTGACTATATATAAATTTGTATTTTCTAGATTTTTTATAGTCATGGAATCACACAGTATATACTAATCATTGCCTGGCTTTTCTTTTCTCAGCACCATTACTTTGACAATCTCCAATTGTAAATAGTTCATTTTGATGTTGAATAGTAATCTCTTTTTTTTTAAGATTTTATTTATTTATTTGACAGAGAGAAATCACAAGTAGGCAGAGAGGCAGGCAGAGAGAGAGAGAGAGGAGGAAGCAGGCTCCCCGCTGAGCTGAGAGCCCGATGGGGGACTCGATCCCAGGACCCTGAGATCATGACCTGAGCCAAAGGCAGCGGCTTAACCACTTAGCCACCCAGGCCACCCGAATAGTAATCTCTTTAATGAATCGTTCATAATTTGTCTTTGCTCTATTGATGGACATTGATGAACATTTCCACTGTTTTCAATTCTTAAAAATAAAGCTGCTATGAAATTCATATACAAGTCATTGTACGAACATAGGGTTTGTTTCTCTTGGAGAAATGCCTAGAAGTAAAATGGCTATTCGTGTAACTGCAACATATTTGCATTTAAAAAAATTTTCAAACTATTTTCCAAAGTGGTGGTATCATGATATATGCCAACAACAGTTTAGATTTTTTGTTGCTTCTCAATCTAGCTCAGACGAAGTACAATAAGCCTTTATAATTTTAGCCATTCTAATAGATATGTAAGCATGTCTCATTATGATTTTAATTTGTATTTCTTTAATGTCAAAATGTTGAGAAATTTGTCATGTGCTTATAAGCCATCCATATCCTTTTGGTCATATGTCTCTTCAATAATTTTCTTCACATGTAAAATTGGATACTCTGTTTGGTTATTAGTAAGGTTTTTTCTGTTTGGTTATTAGTAAGGCTTTTTTTTTTGAATTAATTTTTTATTTTTTATAAACATATATATTTATCCCCAGGGGTACAGGTGTGTGAATCACCAGGTTTACATACTTCACAGCACTCACCAAAGCACATACCCTCCCCAATGTCCATAATCCCAACCCCTTCTCCCAAACCCCCTCCCCCCAGCAACCCTCAGTTTGTTTTGTGAGATTAAGAGTCACTTATGTTT
>NW_026747045.1:0-2181 GCF_022355385.1 Mustela nigripes
CCTGGGGATAAAAATATATGTTTATAAAAAATAAAAAATTAAAAAAATAAAGAATATTATTTCTATTTTTATTAGACAACTGTGATTATTTGTCTATATCTCCATCTTGGCTTATCAAAAAAATCCTGCAAAATAAGTAAATTATATAATCTGTTATGAGTTTATAAATACAAAATTATGGAAAGCAGGATAAGAAAAATCCAGAGTGATGCAAAGGTAGAGGGTAATTTTAAGTACGGTGGTCAGAGTACATTTCATTGAGAAAATAAATGTGAGCAAGGACTTAAAGAAATTTAGTCAAGGCAGCTATCTGGGTGAATATTATCCCAACTTTGCCATTGTGGTCTGTGTTTGAGGACAATAGCAAGGAGGCCAGCACTGATGGAACAGGGTGATTTTAAGGGATTTGGTGGAGGTGGAGGAGGAGGGGATAAGATGAAAGGCAATAGAATGAGGAGATGTCACATACATAGCACCATGAGATCTATAAAGGTAAATGGCTTTTCCTCTGAAGAAAATGAGGGGCCTGAGGGATTTGGGGCAAAATTACTGTTTAAATAATTTCATGTGATAAAGAAAGAACACTACAGAAGTCAGCACCTGGCCTCTTGGTCTTTCTCAAATGCTGGTTCTGCCACAACCATGGAAAAAGTCCCTCTAACCAGACATCATTTTTATTTTTTTAATGTGAGTATAGTAAGCAATGTTACATTAGTTTCAGGTGTACAGCATAGTGATTCAACTTCTCTATACATTACCCTATGCTCACTGTAAGTGTAGCCACCATGTGTCACCATACAACACTATAATAAGATCACTGACTGTATTCCTTACACTTTACTTACTAATTCCATAACTGAGAGCTTGTATCTCCCACTCCCTTTCATCCATTTTGCCCTTCGCTTCAAGCCCCTCCCCTCTGGTAAACCATTAGTTTGTTCTTTGTATTTATAGATCTGATTCTACTGTGGTTTCTTTACCAGTTAAGTTGGGCTAGGCCACTGTGTATGATTTCTTACCACTCAAATCACCTTTGCTACTGGGGAAGCCCCTGTTAAGTTGGAGGAGACCCAGTTCCTTAAATGAGTGCGGATTGAATAATGGAAGGACCTAATGTTATGTCTGTCGAAAAATGGCCCAATGCCTTCTCTTCTCTGGCATGTTTCCCTAATCTTGCTATATTTCAATAATCTTTTCTTTCTTTCTTTCTTTTTTTTTTAAAGTGTGACTCTGACTAAAATTTCTATGCATCAGGAAAGAGCTGCCAATGGGAAAACTGGTCCAAAGAAAACACTTTGTTTGTGTGGGAATATTTCCAAATGGTAATGCAGACTTCCCTGGAAAAGACAAGATCAAAATTCTCCAGAAGCCTGTGGTGCTAAGTCCATTCTCCCATTTCATATGCTATCATTAATGTAACAGTCAGTGCATTTTGGTCAATAACCCTCTCAACTATTAACAGGGAAAAATGTGAGCTTCTAAGTGACATCTTGAGGTAGATAAGGGGCTCATCATAATGAGAACAATTTGCATTTTAGCAAGAGGAAATATGATTGAGCTTTTTAAAATGCAGCTCTCTCTTTCTTCTCACACTGACCCTGATTGTACAGGATGGCATTATTGCCTCTTTTCTGTAAGTTGCATTTAATAATTTTTACCTTTTCCCCACTGGTTTCCTGTTGGTGCCCGAGAGGCTTGTAGCGCATGGGCTCCTCCGTGCCCGCTCGTTGCCTCGGCCGCCGCTGCCTCAAGCCGTTGCTGCCAACGGGTGGCGACGATGCGGAACTGCTCTGGCTGGGCCCGCGGGGGGCCCCGGGCGCCACTCGACTTTTTCGGAGCCCGAAAGTAAACACGCCATTATGAGGGCGGCTGGATGCGAGCCAGTAGGCGGAACTTAGGATATTGTATCTATGTGGCTGCGAGTGATTGGTTGTGCAACCTTGGTATATATAGACATGCACGGGCGGGGGAGGGAGAGAGCCCAACAGCTACGCAGAAATAAAGCTTGCTTCGCTGAGGTCTTCTGGCCGTTCTTGCTGGCGAGAGTGACAAGTGGTGCTGAAACCCAGGAAACCCGAAACCTACACCGAGGAGTTCTCAGTGAAGGCAACGATCCGGTAAGTGTGCACAAAATTTCAGATAAGAAAGTTCCTAAGTATAGGATGAGAAGTGAGAAAGTTC
>NW_026747046.1:0-2180 GCF_022355385.1 Mustela nigripes
TTAGCCAAACGCATAAAGAATGATAAAACAGGAAAAGAAATTAACACTGTGGCCAAGAAAGGAAATGAGAAAAATGTCCCAGAGAAGTGGAGCCCTGTGGCTGGCATTGTTATTGCACTCTGTTGTCACCACAGGTGTGATTGGAGACATTATGTGGGCAAAGAGTATTTCAGGGCTCTAGGCCTTGGAGCAGTGGAATTCCACTACTTCCAGCGAATGAGTAGTTGGGCAACTTGTGGGATGCGAAAAACATCTTTGGAAGCCTCCAGTCTCAGCACAAAGAGAAAAGATGAGCAGAACGATGACAGTGAAGAGCATGACGACGGTGGATGCCAAATCACAGACGAAAGCAGTGGCAGTGCGCCTGGGTTCCTTACTGTTGAAGAGAAGAAGAAAATAGGGCATCTTTGTAAATTGCTGATTGATCAAGGCCGAGTCGAGTATTTACGGCAGAAAGGATTCAGTCCTGCTTTACAGTATTATACAGATCCTCTGGTGTCTTTGGAAAATGTATTGTTAACTGCTTTACCAAATCATTCTTCATCACCAGAAACAACTGCTTAATGGAAAAGAAATTGTGAACATCTGTCTTCCACCAAAAAAAAAATTTTTTTAGTTGTATTTTTATATTAATGAAATATACTTTACGTAGTAGAGATGTGAACTTTAAAAACTGTTGTGGCCTCACTGAACTTTGGTAATAGCTTTGTTTTTTACTTAGAAGTCCAAATGTTAGCAAATTCACCAAATTCTCAAAGTAAGTCTCTTCAGCAGGGCATCTTGAGTTATATTATCCATCAGTATTTATAGAGATTGGTAAAGTAGTTGAACAGTTGACTTGGTTATCTGAAACACACATAACACATCAATACACAACTAGCACATTAGCTTTCTATTTGTATTAATTTGGGAAATTTATTGTCCTTTGGTTTTATTTAATACTTTTTACTTCTCAAGTTCAAGATGTATGATCAATTGTCTGTTTGTACCAACGGCCTGTCTGAGAACTTGGCTTATATATGGATTTTTTTGTCCATTCTAATCTGGAAAGTATAATCAATTGTGATTTTTTTTATTCCTAATGCAAAGAAATTCAGAGATGTTCACAATCATTAATGAATTCACCTTCAGATTACCAGAGCCATATATGTATTTATGTGTTATCTGAATTTATTCATGATGAACAGCAAAACTGAAGAGAAGGTTTTCAAGGGAAATAAACTGTTTCACTTCATTTTTTAATTGAATAATTATCTAGTTAGAACTTCCAAAAAGATAACTTATAAACCTCATTCACAAATTAAGTTGAAACTTGAAATAACTTCTGAAGTTAATTATCACATCTTTTAAAAGGACATTTTTATACATATAAGCACAATTATAAATACATTCTCTCCTTTTGAGAAAATAATTTGGAATAAAATGGAAATTAGATAATGAAACCAAAAACCCACCTCACACTTAGGCCTTACTTAACATATAAGCAGTTTCTATGCACAGGCAAATATTAAGCCAAACATATAGTAAGGACTGTTACTATCTTCATGTTATACTTCATGTATTTCTGTCTTTATTTGTAAAAATTGTCTTAATCATTGGTACTTTTGCCAAGACAAAGATCAGAATTAATAATTTTAGGTACTATAATGATATTCTTAGATAATTTTTTTATCCTAATATATAGATTTATGATCACATGAATTGTAAAATAGAAGCCTAATGCATTTTGAATTCCTGGCTTTTCCACTTTAATCTCCTATGTTTTATAAGACTACCTAGGGACAGATCCTGCCCTACCACCTCAGTGTATGACCTTGCACAACTACTTAATCTCTTTGTGCCTCAATTTCCCTTTTTAAACTGAGGATGATGAAGATAATAATAATACTACCTACCTCACAAGGTTTTTGTAACAAATGAGATGACACTTGTAAAATACTGAAAACAGCTCCAAGCTCAGTGTAAGTACTCAATAAATACATTAATAATACTAATTCACAAATCTATTTTTAATAACAAGAGGCAAACGGTTTGATTTTCTCTGCTTAAGTTGTAACTTTTTTCTCTTTTTATAAGTTCTGTGCCAAATATTATTAAAGTAAAATAGTTTGGATTATTTCTCAAGTTCGTTATTCATGCTGCCCAATCAAGAGAACATAAATAAAGATAGTATACATACA
>NW_026747047.1:0-2180 GCF_022355385.1 Mustela nigripes
AGAAGTCTGTAACATACAATGGTAAAAATATTAGATTGGCAGCTGACTTATCCACAGAGACCTGGCAGGCCAGAAAGAACTGGCATGATATATTCAGAGCACTAAACGAGAAAAACATGCAGCCAAGAATACTCTATCCAGCTAGGCTATCATTGAAAATGGAGAGAGAAAAGGCTTCCAGGACAAACAAAAACTGAAAGAATTTGCAAACACCAAAGCAGCTCTACAGGAAATATTCAAAGGGGTCCTCTAAGCAAAGAGGGACCCTAAAAGTAGTAGATCAGAAAGGAACAGAGACAACATACAGTAACAGTCACCTTATAGGCAATACAGTGACACTAAATACTATCTCTCAATAGTTACCCTAAAAGTAAATGGGCTTAATGCCCCAATCAAAAGACACAGGGTATCAGAATGGATAAAAAAAAAAACAAAACCCATCAATATGCTGCCTACAAGAAACTCATTTTAGACTCGAAGACACCTCCAGATTTAAAGTGAGGGGGTAGAAAACAATTTATCAAATTTTTCAAAAGAAAGCTGGGGTGGCAAACCTTATATCAGAGAAATTAGATTTTAAGCCAAAGACTATAATAAGAGATGAGAAAGGACACTATATCATACTCAAAGGGTCTGTCCAATAAGAAGATCTAACAATTTTAAATATCTATGCCCCTAACATGGGAGCAGCCAACTATGTAAACCAATTAATAACAAAATCAAAGAAACACATTGAGAAAAATACAATAATAGTAGGGGACTTTAACACTCGCCTCACTGAAATGGACAGATCATCCAAGCAAAAGATCAACAAGGAAATCAAGGCCTTATATGACACACTGGACCTGATGGACATCACAGATATATTCAGAACATTCCATCCCAAAGCAACAGAATGCACATTCTTCTCTAGTGCACATGGAACATTCTCCAGAATAGATCACATCCTCGGTCCTAAATCTGGTCTCAACCGGTATCAAAAGATTGGGATCATTCCCTGCATATTTTCAGACCACAATGCTCTGAAGCTAGAACTCAATCATAAGAGGAAGTTTGGAAAGAACCCAAATACATGGAGACTAAACAGCATCCTTCTAAAGAATGAATGGGTCAACCGGGAAATTAAAGAAGAATTGAAAAAAATCATGGAAACAAATGATAATGAAAATACAACAGTTCAAAATCTGTGGGACACAACAAAGGCAGTCTTGAGAGGAAAATATATAGAGGTATAAGCCTTTCTCAAGAAACAAGAAAGGTCTCGGGTACACAACCTAACCCTACACCTAAAGGAGCTGGAGAAAGAACAAGAAAGAAACTCTAAGCCCAGCAGGAGAAGAGAAATCATAAAGATCAGAGCAGAAATCAATGAAATAGAAACCAAAAAAAACAATAGAACAAATCAACAAAACAAGGAGCTGGTTCTTTGAAAGAATTAATAACATTGGTAAGCCCCTGGCCGGGCTTATCAAAAAGAAAAGAGAAAAGACCCAAATAAATAAAATCATGAATGAAAGAGGAGAGATCACAACTAAAACCAAAGAAATACAAATTATTATAAGAACATACTATGAGCAACTCTACACCAACAAATTTGACAATCTGGAAGAAATGAATGCATTCCTAGAAACATATAAACTACCACAACTGAACCAGGAAGAAATAGAAAGCCTGAACAGACCCATAACCAGTAAGGAGATTGAAACAGTCATTAAATATCTCCAAACAAAGAAAAGCCCAGGGCCAGACAGCTTCCCAGGGGATTTCTACCAAACATTTAAAGAGGAACTAATTCCTATTCTCCTGAAACTGTTCCAAAAAATAGAAATGGAATGAAAACTTCCAAACTCATTTTATGAGGCCAGCATCACCTTGATCCCAAAACCATACAAGGATCCCATCAAAAAAGAGAGCTATAGACCAATATTCTTGATGAACACAGATGTGAAAATACTCAACAAAAGAATAGCCAATAGGATTCAACAGTACATTAAAAGGATTATTCATCAAGTGGGATTTATTCCAGGGCTGCAAGGTTGGTTCAACATCCGCAAATCAGTCAATGTGATACAACACATCAATAAAAGAAAGAACAAGAACCATATGATACTCTCAATAGATGCTGAAAAAGCATTTGACAAAGTACAGCATCCCTTCCTGATCAAAACTCTTCAAAGTGT
>NW_026747048.1:0-2180 GCF_022355385.1 Mustela nigripes
TTATTTATATATTTTATTATATTATATATTTATATAATATATTATTATTATATTATTATTATTATTATAGTTCTTGGTGCTATAGTAAGTGGAATCGATTCTCTCACTTCCCTTTCTGTATTTTCATTGTTAGTGTATAAGAATGCAACTAATTTCTGTACATTGATTTTGTATCCTGCCTCATTACTGAATTGCTGTATGAGTTCTAGTAGTTTGGGGGTGGAGTCGTTTGGGTTTTCCATATAAAGTATCATGTCATCTGCGCAGAGAGAGAGTTTGACTTTTTCTTTGTCAATTTGAATACCTTTTATTTTATTTTGTTGTTGTCTGATTGCTGTTGCTAGGGCTTCTAGTACTATATTGAACAAGAGTGGCAAGAGTGGGCATCCTTGTGCTCCTGATCTTAAAGGGAGGACTGTCAGCTTTTCCCCATTGAGGATGATATTTGCTGTGAATTTTTCATAAATAGATTTTATGAGGTTGATGAATGTTCCCTCTCTCCCTATACTGTGAAGGGTTTTAATCAGGCATGGATACTGTATCTTGTCAAGTGTCTTTTCTGCATCAATTGAGAGAACCATGTCATTTTTCTCTCTTCTCTTATTGATTTGTTCTATCACATTGATTGATTTGTGAATGTTGAGCTACCTTTGCATTCCATGGATAATAAATTCCACCTGGTCATGGTGGATAATCTTTTTAATGTACTGTTGGATCTTATTAGCTAGGGTTTGTGGAGAATCGTGGCATCTTTTTCATCAGGAATGTTGGTCTGAACTTCTTTTTGATGAGCTCTTTTCCTGGTTTGGGGATCAGGGTAATGCTAGCTTCATAAAAAGAGTCTGGAAGTTTTCCTTCTGTTTCTATTTTTTGAAACATCCTCAGGAAAATAGGTATTATTTCTTCTTTGAATGTTTGATGGAATTTTCCAGGGAATCAATCAGGTCCTGGGCTCTTGTTCTTTGGGAAGATTTTGATCACTGCTTCAATCTCCTTAGTAGTTATTGGTTTATTCAGGTTGTCAATATTTTCCTGGTTCAGTTTTTGAATCTTATAGGTTTCCAGGAATGTATCCATTTCATCTGGGCTGCTTAACTTATTGGCATATAACTGTTGATAATAATTTCTGATGATTGTTTCTATTTCCTTGGTGTTAGTCATAATATCTCCCTTTCCATTCATAATTTTATGAATTTGGGTCCTCTCTTTATTCTTTTGGATTAGTTTGGCCAATGGTTTGTCAATCTTACTGATTCTTTCAAAAAAGGAGCCTCTAGTTTCATTGATGTGTTATATTGAATCATTGATTCCTGCTCTAATCTTGATTATTTCCCTTCTTGCGTATGAGATTGGCTTAATTTGTTGTGGATTCTCCAGTTCTTTAAGGTGTAAAGAGAGCTGGTGTATTCTGGATTTTTCAGTTTTTTTGAGGGAGGCTTTGATGGCTATATATTTCCCCCTTAGGCCTGACTTTACTGTATCCCATAGGTTTTGGACTGAAGTATCTTCATTCTCATTCGTTTCCTTGAATTGTTTAAGTTCTTTTTTGATTTCCTGGTTGATCCAAACATTCTTAAGCAGGGTGGCCTTTAGCTTCCAAGTGTTTGAATTCCTTCCAAACTTTTTCTTGTGGTTGAGTTCCAGTCTCAAAGTATTATGGTCTGAGAATATACAGGGGATAATCTCAGTCTTTTGGTATCAGTTGAGCTCTGATTTGTGACCCAGTGTGTGGTCTATTCTGGAGAAAGTTCCCTGTGCACTCGAGAAGAATGAGTATTCTGTTTTTTTTTTAGGGTGGAATGTTCTGTATATATCTATGAGGTCCTCCTGGTCCAATGTGTCATTCAATGTTCTGTTTCTTTATTGATTTTCTGCTTGATGTGTCTACTACTGAGAGTGGTGTGTTAAGATCCCCTGCTATTAATGTATTCACATCAATATGACTCTTTATCTTGATTAATAGTTCTCTTATGTAGTTGGTTGCTCCTGTATTGGGGCATAAATATTTACAATTGTTAGATCTTCTTGGTGGATAGACCCTTTAAGAATGATGTCATGTCCTTCTTTGTCTCTGATTACAGTCTTTATTTTTTTTTATTTATTTTTTAAATTTATTTTTTATTTTCAGCATATCAGTATTCATTATTTTTGCACAACACCCAGTGCTCCATGCAATCCGT
>NW_026747049.1:0-2180 GCF_022355385.1 Mustela nigripes
AGGCCTCTGAGGGAGATGCCTGGAAACCAAAGCAATGGATCCAATTATAACCTAGGGCCCTCTTTGTTCCCATTTACCTCTGAGGACATCTGTCTATGGGTCTGAGTGCAGGTAGGTGCTCATATGGGTTCAGATTGCCCCTGTTTGTCCTGGGCAGCCAGATTTCCTGCCATGGGGAAGGAGCACTTCTCCATTATGCTTCAGGTTCCCCCACTGGAAGGGATTCCAGCAAAGGTCTGGAGACAGGTGCCTGAATACAAAGGATGGGTAGCATTGACGGACTTTGGACTGTCCCACATGCTAGATATGGGAACCGCTCTCTGGGTGGCTGACACTAGGTCGGATCTCAGGCTCTGTCAGAAACAGAACTAGTGGCCAGGGAAGCCTATATATTGGGGTTCCCTTGAGGGCCGAGCAGATTGATCCTCATGTGGGGTTTCTGGGCAGCCTCACCAGGCACTTCTTTCTATGGGCAAGGCACAATGCAGCATTGTGGCTGTAGAATTCCCTATCAAGAGGACTTGGGGACTAGTAGGGTGAAGATGGAATTGTAAACAAAAGTTACCATTCAATTCAGTGCCAATCGGAAAGCAGTTCCAATGTGCAGCAGCTTATTCAAGATATCCTGTACCTGAGTAAAGGCGGAAGTCAGATATTTGCTCACTCTGGAGTTTGTGTCTATGAAGACCAACAAATGGGGCAGTGGCGTCAAGAGGCCATGGAGGATTTCCCACGCTGAGGCTATGGAGATTCTCCAAACAGCAAGATTTGCCGCTAATGGACAGGTGGAGTCTGGTTTGTTTGCTCCAGGGTCCCCCATGTGGAAAGATTGGGTAAGAGAGCTCTTCTGCATGGATGCCTGGAAAGCACATCTCCACTGACCATTGTAGCTGAGGAACATGGCAGGTTCATTCTGGTGGCTCAAGGGCAAAGTACCAAGGCCTGGAGTGGACATGGAATCTCTAGCAGATGGGCCATAATGCTGGTTTGTTACCAGGGAGATCTTAGAATGTTCTGGTGGCTAAGGTGCCATGCAGGATTCTCCTACCTTGAGGGTTAGGCACAGGTTGAAGTGCACGGTTTCCTTCTGGGAACAGGCGATGTTCTGTTGTGTGGCTCAGGGCACATATATTAAATCATAAATTGGTATTCCAGAACAGGCCTCTGAGGACAGATGCCTGAGATCCTAATCTAAGGTTCCAATGAGGTCCTAGGGGCATGAAATGTTCAATCTTCTGACTCAGAATGTAGACTTAACTGTGCCTGAATGTAGGTGATCAGGTTGTTTCACCTACGCATTTGCGTCCAGAGCAGCCACGAATATTGTGGTGGGCTCAGGGTCCTTGCAGTGCTCTCCTAATCTGGAAAGTATTGGAAACTATGACAATCACAGTTTCCATGGTGATGGCAGGCACAGTCTTGTGGTGTGGCTCCAGAGAAATCATCCTGGAGGGCATGTGAACCGTGAGAGAAGTCTGGAAACACAAATTCGGGTTTCGGTTAGTGGCAATGTGTTCACAAGGTCAATGCGTAGACCGTGAGGACAGCTCGTCAGAAACTGTAATTAGGGTGACTGAAGGCGGTTTTATAGGCTTTCCTATCTGGATTGTGTGTCCAGGATGGCCTTGAAATGCAGGTGTGGCCTCATGGGTCCATGGGAGACTTTTTTCTCTAAGCATACTGGAAGCTCCCCTTAATTTGGTGGCATTTTCGGAGAATGGAAGAGTGCTGTGTTGCCCCAAAACAGGGATTCCAGAGATGGGCTCTGAGTCTTGGTGTCTGGAAAACTCCAGCAAGGGTTAGGATTTGGGCCTAAGGGCGTATTAGGCCTGCAATGCGGGATGCTGGTGGTGCAACTGAGAGCATTTGTTTGAAAGCATGCTCAGGCTGAGGGTCACAGTGCATGTTTGTGCCCAGAGCGGCCCTCAAGAGTGGGCGTGGTCTCATTGGCCAAGGAACTGGCTCCCAATGTGAGTGTTGGACACACATTCCAACAACCAGGTTTCCAGCCATATGGAAGGAGGATTTCTCTATTGTGCTTCAGTTTCCCCCATTGGCAGGGATTCCAGCAAAGGTCTGGCACAGGTGCCTGAATACCAAGAATGTGTACAGATGACGGACTTGGGCCATGGCCAGTCTCACATGCTGGATATGGGACCCCCTCTCTGGGTGGCTGACAG
>NW_026747050.1:0-2180 GCF_022355385.1 Mustela nigripes
AAGATGTCAAAGGTCAAAGACGGGAGGAATGACTAAGATCGGATGTTGACCCTCTCAAATTACAGGGGTATTGAAGCGAGACTGAGTCACCACCTGACCCCAGGAATGAACTGGCGAGGTGGGCTCCTCATTAGAGCAAGGCTCCCGGAAGCCAGATAGCCCTTGTGCTTGCAAGAGCTCAAGGCACAGCGGGCTGGGGAGCACGGAAGCAGCAGCAGACACAGCAGCTGGGGAAATCGTGACCCTCAGGCCCGGCTCATACCTGGAATTTCGCAGCGCCTGGTTCAGAACCACTGGGGCGGACAGCTCCCCGCCGCCGCCGCCGCCGGCGACGACTAGGAAAGGGGACCGAGAGCGGGGGCTTCATACTCCGTGAGCCGGCTCCGGCGGCGGGAAGACCGGCTGCGTCCCCCCCAAGCCCCGACACCGACTCGGTTCCTCCCTTCCCCCTGCGGGGCCGCGCGGGGCCTGCGTGTGGCCGTCCCGGGCCACACGTCCTGCAGGCGAGGATGCCACCGACCGCCCTCCCCCTTGCCGCCGCCGCAGCAGCCGCCGCTTCTCTCCTCACCCCGCTCCGCCTAGGGGTGTGGGGCATGCCCCGCGCAAGCCCCGCCCTGGCCTGCTCCCCATTGGCCGGCAGGCCGGAGGTGCGAGGAGGCGGGGTCCGTCTCTGGCTGCTCGCGCCCCGGAAGGTCGGCCAGGGAGCTCCGGGTGCCGCGGGAGGGCGCGCGGGGACGCAGCGGGCGCCGAGGAGACGCAGAGGCGGCGGTAGTGGCGACAGGAGCGGCGGCGGTAGCGGCGGCGCCTGGGACCGGCCGCAGCCCCTGCCTCCCGCCCGCGCTCCCTGCGTCCCGCCGCGGCCTGCAGCCTGCGGCGCCCGAGCTCTGAGGGCGCTTCCTCGGGCGCTGGGCCCGAGCCGGCCGGGCGCGGGGCGGCGGGCGCTGTGCTGCGGGCTGAGCTGGTTGGGGGCGGCGGGCCGCGGCGCGCGCCCGGGGCCCGGCGCGTGCGGCTGGGAGGCGCTGTCGGGGGCGGGCGCGCGGGCGGCGGCCGGGGCCATGGCCGAGGTCGGCGGGAGCCCGCGGAGGAGGGCGCCGGCGCTGCTCCAGGGGGCCCGCGCGCGCTGCGAGAGCCCGCACATCTGGGACGACGTGTTCGGCGAGTCCAGCCCGGAGAGCGGCGGGAACCCCTTCTACAGCACGTCCGCCGCCTCGCGCTCCTCTTCGGCCGCCTCCTCGGACGACGAACAGGAGCGCCCCGGCCCCCCGCCGCCTCCCGGCGCCCCCGAAGCGCAGGAGTCCGACGAGGACGAGGCCAGCGCGGGTTGGAGTGCCACGCTGCGGGGCCGCCCGCCCACGCGCTTCGAGGACACTGGCGGTAAGGCGCGGCCAGCGGGGACCGGGGCGGCCTGGGGAGGCGTGAGCGTGCGCGCGGGGCGGGGAGAACTCCGGACGCTCAGCGGGCTAGCTGCTCGAGGGCGGCTTTTCGCATCAGCATACAAATGGGGCCTGGCAGCAGGGATTTGAAGTGTGAGAATCGAGGGGGGCTTTTCGCATCAGCATACAAATGGGGCCCGGCAGCGGGGATTTGAAGTGTGAGAATCAATCTGGTTGCGTGGTGGTGGTTGGTGGGGGCCGCTCCGACTTCTCCTCGGATGGAGAGGATGAGGCGGAGGCCCAGGCGGCATCCTGCTGCTGGCAAGGACCCGGGGGGGGGGGGGGGCCCCCCCCCCTGCGGGGGGTCCACCCCCGTCACACCTGTGGGGTTGCTTGTTAGGGGGGCGTTTGAGTTAGGTTCCTAAAGCCCGATGCAGCGTGTGTGTGTGTGTGTGTGTGTGTGTGTGTTGCGGGTGGGGGGGTGCGTAAATCGTTTTGTGTGGATGGCCCCAGAGCAGCGTTACCCATGTGCCAGGGTGGGGCAGCCAGCCTTTGGAGGGAGGCCCAGTGTAAGCCGGGACGTCTTCACTGGCTCGTGTTTTCTCCAGTGAATCTGACCAACTTTGTCCATGCCTTTCAGGATCACTTGCTCAGAGCAGAGAGGAGGGAGAGGACCAGTTAGCAGCGTTAAGCTGTCTGCTCTCGCTCCGGAAGGCACTTGTGTGTTCTGCTTACTGACACGGTCATGGTCAAGCCCCTGATATCTGGGGGTTGCAGGCCTGCTGGCAGTTGTGGCTGCTTGAAGTC